>NC_046325.1:9006750-9179250 GCF_009819535.1 Lacerta agilis | reverse complement strand
TCCCGGGCTGCAGGCGCACGATACGTTTAAGGCATGTTTCAAGCATGTGACTTCCTCCCAAAGGATCCTGGGAACTCTAGTTCCCTGCTCACAGAGCTGCAATCCCCAGCACCTTTAGCAAACTGCAGTTCACATGATTCTTTGGGGGAAGTGGTGTGCTTTAAATGAACTTTCTGTGCATGATGTGGATGCAGCAACAGTTTCTCATCTTCTAATTTTGGGACTGGGGTGGGGGAGAATGCTCTTTTTAATGGTGTAGAGCATGGCACCAGTTAATTGTGAGGAAGGGGGTCTTTGTGTGTGTGTGGGGGTGCGCTTTTACAGTAAAAAAAAAAAAAAAAACACAGCAAGGCCCGCAGTAGGCCTCCATAAGGTGCCCAGTGCCCTCACTTAAAATGGCCGCTGCACACTCACAGGCATTTTAAAATTTCCCAAGTGCCCTCACCTAAAATGGCCGCCGCAGCTTCGCATGTTCAACACACACAGTCCCAAGTGATCAATACCACCAACCAATGTGTTCCTTTATGTAAAATGCATCTCTGGGTTATTTGTGGGGCATAGGAATTCGTTCATTCACATGAAAACAGGAGCTTCCAGAATACTTTCGGGGTCAGAATTTCAAAAAGCAAAAAACCCCACAGCAACGCGTGGCCGGACCAGCTAGATTCACATAAATATTATCTCTATATATATATAAATAAATAAGTGTGGCTCAGCTCATACTTTTTAAAAGTTTTTATTTATACTTTCCAAGTTTATACATTTCATTAGCTTTACAATCAGTGCAACATTTCAAAATTTGACTCCCCCCTCTTTCTGCAGTTCCGTAATTTTTTTTTTTTAAAATACCTTCTGCATATCCAAATTCATTTAACTTGCTCATTTAATTATCTACTGTAAATATATACTCTTTTGAAACTGCTGGTTATTACAATAATCCTGCTAATGCTTTTATCTGTTTACATTTTTGCAAGGAATTCCCCCCCATATAATGCATTTCTGTATGTCATTTTCACTACAATGAGCATCTTTCTACACTTTTTTTTGGCTGCTGTAGTGGTTTTAGAGTGTTGAATTAGGACCTGGAAGACCTGTGTTCAAATCTACACTCAGCCATGAAGCTCACTGGGTGACTTGGGCCAGTTCCTATCCCTCAGCCTAATCAACCTCACTTAGAGGAAAGGTGGAAGAGGATTTTCAGTAGGTGAATAAATAAATTGGCTGCCTTATTGTGGGAAGTGCACATTTTAAAGTCATCAGTGTCAAGCCTGGGTTGCATCATCGTTCAGTGTGACAAAGTCTTTTCAGCTGAGACCCAAACGCAAACCACCTGTGTCGACCTCTTCCTCCCTCCTGCAGGAGATTTTGTCCTTATGGATCCAGCCGGGAAACCCAATGGCTCCATCTGCCTACGTCTGGAGTGGAAGCTCCTTTACATGCCCCCGGAGGACTTCCGCCATCAGGCATCCTCTGACTGGGAGCAACGGCGGCGGTCTTTAGAGCTGAAGATCGAGGAAGAGAAAGCCGAGCTGCGAACCCAGGTATGTAACGTCAGTGTCAAGGATCGGACTTGGCTGCCACGCTTCACAGGCTCCTTGGCTGTCGCAGAACAAGCGGGCCAGTAAACCACACAGTCCGAAGTTGGAGTTAACTCTCGATTAGCAAAAAAACCCGGTCCCCACCGACTTGGATGAGTGTCAGGCCTAGCGAGATCAGTTGAGGACAATAAAGGTCCCCACCTCCCCACAGCTGTCTATGTCTCCTCCACTCTAGGGCTTTTCCTAAGCCAGGCATGTCTGAAGTACGTTTTGGGGGCCTAATCCGCCCCCCCCCCCGGCTGGTTTAATCCGTCCCCTGCGGCAGTTTATTTCTTGGGGTCAAATCCTTAAAAAAGCTCAACAACAACAACAACAACAACTTTGGCCGGCCCTCACGCATGTTCACTTCATCAAATCTGGCCCTCTTTGAAAAAAGCTTGGGCACCCCTGTCCTAAGCAATCGGAGACTGTTTCTGTATGCAGCCACTCTCTCCTCCGCTCTCTTCATGCCTCTCCTGATTCTAGGAAATCTGGGAAAGGGAGCTTGTTGCAGAAGGGGGGGAGGGGGACACCCATGCCAGGCAAATCTCTGCCTGTTGGCCTCCCTCCTCCCCTGCTTCAGCTTTTTCCTCTGGTTCTGGACTTCCCTCTGCCACAGACTCTCCCCTGGACTCACTAAGTCCTGTTATCTCTTCAGCTTCTGACGCTTCTTCCCAGCTTTTCCACTTTGACCACTCTTCGTCGTCCTACCGCCAATCCTCTGGGTCTGAGCTGTCTTCCCTTGGGGGTTCATCAGCTGGTTCCTCTCAGCGTTCCTCTGCGTCCAACTACGGCAGCTAATGATAGGCGGACCCAACTACTTCTAATTTTGTCCTCGCCTGCCTCCCTGATGAGTTCCACAAGGGCCACGCTTAGACTAAGGAGGAGCAGGCTTTATAGCCAGAGCCATATATAGCTGGTTATAAGGCAGGCAGAGGGATCTGGCTGGGGGCAGACTAAGGTTGATGGGCCAGCACCCTAATGGATAAGATTCTGCTGCTTAAGGATCTTTGTAGCGGCCTCACCCTGGTTGGGCCATAAGCGTTCATCTGCAGGCATAGGCAAACTCCGGCCCTCCAGATGTTTTGGGACTACAATTCCCATCATCCCTGACCACTGGTCCTGTTAGCTAGGGATGATGGGAATTGTAGTCCCAAACATCTGGAGGGCCGGAGTTTGCCTATGCCTGATACAGCAAGGAAGAGGCTGTGTCAAGGCTTGAGGCTGCACCACCCAAGTGCAAATATTTGTCTTGCCTGCAAATTGTATCATCCTTACAATCTCAGTTACTTTTAACAAAACCCACTTACAAAAAGGCTTCCCGCCGCCCTTTCTATTTCTGCCGTTCAGCCTTTGCATATCATTCATCGTGTTAGGATAGCAGAGCGGTCTAAGGCACTGCATTCAAGTCACAGTCTGCTCTGGAGGCATGGGTTCGAATCCCACTCCTGGCAAATAGTTTTTTTGTTTTGTTTGTTTTTTCCAAAAAATTCCACACATACAAGAACAAACGAAAACATCAGAAATAAAAGATGAGCTAATCTTACATTGTATATTCTTAGACTGCAATAATTATTACAGTGTACATAATAAAACTGTTGTGAAATCTAAGACAACTATATAAATATGATAACATTACCAAGCATAAACGAAAATAGATAGGGGTAGAGAGAAAAGATGAAAGGAAAAAAGTGAAAGAGAAAAAGAAAGAAAGAAAGAAAGAAAAGAAAACAGCGGAACCGAAAAACTATTTAAAAAAAATAAAGGGTTAGAAATCTACCGGGGTCTCCCTGCACAGGGCTGCAGCTCAGTAGCAGAGCCCTCAGTATTTGGGAAAGGCTCCCAAAGCACATGCCTTCACTGCCGAGCCAAAAAAATAAAGCGGGACATGAAACAGTGGCATGAAAAGTTACAGGGTTTCCCTGCAGGAACCTACAGGGCATGCACTGATAGGAACCTTTTGCACAGGTAGGAACAGTACTTTTGAGCGGAAAAGTGCAGAACCGCCCTGATACCATCATGCACAGAAATAATCGCGAATGCACAATGAAAAGGATGCCTGGAGAGGACCACGGACTGCCAGTGACTCTCCAGAGTTTCAAACAAGACCCTTTCACAGCCCTAATTGCTGGGGATTACAGCTGGGGACACCCCTCTCCTGCTAACAGTGGTTTTTTAAAATAATAATAATAATAATAATAATAATAATAATAATAATAATAATAAAAACACTGCAAGAGGAGTGCTGGGAAAACTGTGTACCCATTGGCTCTATTCATTTAAAGTCCTCTTTTGCCACTTTAAATGCTCCAGGCTTCGCTCAAAGGATTCTGGGAGTTGTAGTTTAAGGGTGCAGATAGATGTTAGGATACCCCCGCCAGTCCCCTCACAGAGCTGCAATACCTGTAGTGGTTTAACAATCAAACCTGCTCCCTTTCCTGCAACCTCAAGATCTACCACCTGAGTGGGTCCATTGCACTCCCTTCACTAACGGTAGGACCTGCCCTGGCAGTGGAGAGAGAATGCCAAGCTGACCGCTGGCTTCTCTCTCTTTCTTTAACCAAAAAACGAAACAAAACACAGGCAATGATTACAGATCTCTCGTGTGCTGTTGTTGCAGTAGATGAGTGGAAAGGAGCAGTAAGCTTTAAAATCAGACCATAGCTGTCAAGTTTCGGATTTGAAAATAAGGGATCAGCAGTCTCACCTATCCCGGGGACAGTCACATGTCAGTGGTGGGCGGAGCAGCAATGTAAACTCCTAGCAGGCTTGGGCTCGGAGCGGAGCAAAGAGGAGGGCAGCCATGTGCTCTGCGCGATGGAGCCCCATCGTCTTCTTGTCTGATCCCATCAAGACAGGACAGGAAGCAGCAGCTGCTCAAAGGCATCCAGGCTCCGCCCGCTAGCTAACCCTATTGGCCGGCTGAGGGGCTCGGCGGCAGCGGATAGGGGCTGATGCAGGGGGAGGAATACACCCCCCTGTAAGCACGGGAAACGGCTCCCACTTGCTTTGAGGGCTGAGGCTTTTCTCTCCAAGTAGGTGAGGTCTTCCCACCCAGTCTCTGGTCAGCAGGGGAGGAGCTGCTTCCATTAAAAACGGGAAATTTAAGGGAAATAAAAAATAAGGGAGAGCAGCGGGAAACTGCTTGGAATAAGGGAGAATCCCGGGGGAAACGGGATACTTGACAGCACTGAATCAGACGAACATTTTAAGTAAAACAACTCTCTGATACGGCGCCGCCACAAAACTCAGGATGGGCAGTTGGAGATCATGAATTCCTCGAGATAAGTAGTTATGAAAGTTAAAAACGGAAACCAGAGGGTGCCAGATGGCTTCTCTTATGCCCGTTCAGGTCTCGCGAGAAAGTGGTAGGGAGCGTCTGCCTTCCAGTCTCCAAAGGAAAAAGCCACGACTCTGTGTGTCCGAGGTGGAGAAACGCATTCGGAAACATGGCAGGCCAGAAAATGGAGCCATCCAGCAGGTGAGAGATGAAGACTTTGGCCCCGTGTGTGCACTAAACATTTAAAGCGCTCTTATGCCACTTCAAACAGCCATGGCTTTCGCCCAAAGGATTCTGGGAGCTGTTGTTTGCTAAGGGCACGGACAACTCTGGGGTTGCAGCGCTCATCTCGCTTTACTGGCCGAGGGAGCTGGTGTACAGCTTCTGGGTCATGTGGCCAGCATGACTAAGCCGCTTCTGGTGAACCAGAGCAGCACACGGAAATGTCGTTTACCTTCGCGCCGGAGCGGTACCTATTTATCTACTTGCACTGCCATGCTTTCGAACTGCTAGGTTGGCAGGAGCTGGGACAGAGCAACGGGAACTCACCCCATCATGAGGATTCGAACCGCCGACCTTCTGATCAGCAAGCCCCAGGCTCTGTGGTTTAACCCACAGATTTTTTTTGATTGCCCTAAGGAGATTGCAGTCCGTAAGGGCTCATACACACTTCCCACATTTAGGAGAAGCTAAATTCTGGAGCGTGTCCAGCCCCTCCATATGAAAGCAGGCTTGTATACTTGCTTATTCAACACCAGTGGTTCTGTTAGGAGTCAGAGGAGAGAAGCCCCATTGCTGTGCTGTTCTCAGACCCTGACCTCGGTGGGGTTTGTGTCTGCGCAGGTGGCTCTGGAAGGAGTACGAAAGGAAGAGGAGCACAAGGCGGCAGAAGAAGAAGAAGAGATGACTGCAAGTCGCCAGGAATCGGAAGGGAAATCAAGCCCACCAGCTGAAGCAGCCATGCTTAATGACAATGGTACTGTCACAGAAGGCTTACAATCTGTAGCTCTCCAGATCGGGGGCGGGGGGAGAGATGGGACTGGCGTGTCTCCACTTGCTGCCGGACTCCAACTCCCATCAGCCCCAGCCGGCATGGCCAATGGTCTGGGATGATGGGAGATGGAATCTAGTAACAGCTGGAAGACGAAACACTGGCTCTTACTGTTATGGGTGGTATCGGGCTACTGATGCCCCTGGAGCAATGAAACGAAATATGAGGTGTGACCGGAAAGTTCGGTGAATGGTCACAGAAATCGGACAGTGAGAAAAATTCAAACATACAGTAGGCACTGGTAACCCACAAAATGCTCACAATGAGTGGATTAAGCATTTCCATGAAGGGCAGCAAACCATCAAAGATGACCCTCGGTCTGGCAGACAGTCAAAGGAGCAGAATGGCAGAAAATGTCGGCAGAATTTTCAAGTTATCGCTGCGGGATCGGCGTTTGTCCGTCCAAATGATGGCGGAAGAATTGCATATTCCCTGTGAAATCGTTACTGAGGGTACCGAGTTGTCCCGCCCTCCGTATTCTCCCGATCTGGCCCCATCGGATTTCTTTCTTTTTCCAAAACTGAAATCTGCACTGAAAGGGTGCAGATTTCCCAACATTTCACACGTCCAAGCTGCTGTGACGAGGGAACTGAAAGCAGTACGAAAAGAGGACTTCTCCAGAAGTTTCCAACATTTCTACGAATGTTGTCAAGGGTGCATTGTATCAGAGGGGGCCTACTTTGAAGGCCTGTAAGGCATGTATGTTCGAATATTTCTCGGTGTCCGATTTCTGTGACCATTCACCAAACTTTCCGGTCACACCTTGTAAATATTAGAACCAAGCCTAAGATCAGTTGTGGCATAAGCTTTCCTGGACTAGGTGAGTGGAACAGTGAGTGGAACAGGAGCGGGGGGAAATGAATAAGGAGGCTGTCTGTCTCTCAAATCTTGCCTCTAGCCTCAGAGAGACCAGATCCTTCCAGTGAAGCCCAGACCACAGACAGCGACGAAGTGGTGGTGCAAACATCCGGGCTCCAGGAGTCTCTGGGACCGGTGGGTACTGGATTTTCTAACCTTGTAGGGCGTGCGTTGAAAACATTGACCAAATACAATTTGAGGTGGGCTGATTTAGCGCTGACTGTACATGGGTCACAGTGTGCCAAGAGGGTCTTCCCTGGGCCCCACAGGGTCTCATGCCAACTGCTGGAATGAGGCATGACGGAAGTCTTATTTCGCCAATAGATAATACATTTATTTTATTTTTACACCTTAATTACAGTGCGGGAACGATTGCATTTTGACATTGGGTGATAGGTAGGTGGTGTCACACACCTGATAAACATGGCCGTGTGGGTGTGAAGATATGGATCTGACCCACCCGCCTTCCTGATCCAGTTCCCCATCTCTCTCTTCTCAGTGAGCATCATTCTACTCAACTGATTTGCCTCTTGGTAAGCAAACGTCTTTGCAAAGGTTTTATTCCATTCCTATTCCTCTCCCACTTTGACCGGCAGCCTTCGGACAGGATCCGTGTGGAGGTCATCTCCCTGAGCCTGCACCCGGACAGCCCACCCATTGCTGATGAGAACATCCAGCAGCTGTACGTGGAGTATCGCTTCCCTGGCCTGCTGCTGGAGGAAACGGAGACCCCCTTCTCTTTGCGGAAGCCCCAAGGAAACCAGGAAATCTACTTCCACTTCAGCAAAGGTGAGGAGGCGTGTGTCTGGTTTCCTTGCTGCAGAAGGAAACCGTGATCTATGGGAAGAAAAACCCATAAACTTGTAAGAGCTGGCATGGTCTACAAGGCCCCCTGCTATATTGCCAAACTTACATGCCTCTAAGCCAGGGGTGAGGAGTTTCAAGCCTGGGGGCCAAATGTAACCCCCCCCCCTCCCAAGCCACACCCCTCACTGCCTCTGACTTCACAACTCTCCTTGAGTATTTTTGCCTGGCTGGAATGTGCCCTTGAACTCCCAGGCCTCTTACCTGCCAGACTGGAGTTGAGAGAGAAGTGTGCAACTCCTATAAAGGGTAAGGGGACCCCTGACCATTGGGTCCAGTCGTGTCCGACTCTGGGGTTGCGGCGCTCATCTCGCTTTATTGGCCGAGGGAGCCGGCTTACAGCTTCCGGGTCATGTGGCCAGCATGACTAAGCCGCTTCTGGCGAACCAGAGCAGCGCACGGAAACACCATTTACCTTCCTGCCGGAGCGGTACCTATTTTTCTACTTGCACTTTGACGTGCTTTCGAACTGCTAGGTGGGCAGGAGCTGGGACCAAGCAATGGGAGCTCACCCCGTCGCGGGGATTTGAACCACCGACCTTCTGATCAGCAAGCCCTAGGCTCTGTGGTTTAACCCACAGCACCACCTGCATCCTAGTGGAACTCCTATAGCAAAGGTTTTTTTTTTTGGTTTTTTTTAATCACACCTGTTGGCTCCGCCCACTTTTGTATGTAGCCCCGCCCAGGAGTGAATGTTGCCCTCGGGCAGAGAAAGGGTCTATACCAGTGTTTCTCAAACCTGGGCCTCTAGCTGCTTTTGGACTACAACTCCCATCATCCCTAGCTAGCAGGACCCAGTGTTCAGGGAAGATGGGGATTGTAGTCCAAACACAACTGTAGACCCAAGTTTGGAAAACACTCATCTCGGAGTGTGGAACATTTTACAAAGACCATTGAGGGCCACACTCCATCAGAGATGAACTCTCGGGGCTGCATTATGATTTATTAAATTTGTATTCCACCCTATACCCATGGATCTTAGGGTGGTTCACAACACACAGCACCCGCCATTTCTTCTCCCCCCCCCCTGAAATTCAGCTGCCCAGTCCTTCTCTAGGTCCTTGCAGCTGTTTATATCAGAACCTAGTTCCCTCTACAACAGGGGTTGGCAAGGTTTACCGGCCATGGGCTGGATCACTTCCACGGAATCGTCCGTGGGCCGGACTGGTGCAGCGCGATGCCAGAAATCGCGTCTGCGCATGTCCACAGCACCAGAAATGGCTTCTGTGCATGCCCAGATGCCAAAAATTGCTCCTGTGCAGAAGCAATTTTTGGCATCTGGACATGCGCAGATGCCATTTCTGGCACCACTCGGCGAGTCCCCATGCCACGCTGCACTGGTTTATCGCAGTGCGTAGAAGACTTGCCGAGCAGGCGGCTGTTTGTGGGCAGCTCGTGGGCCGGTAAAACGGTCTTCGTGGGCTGCATCTGGCCCATGGGCCGCAGGCTGCCGACCCCTGCTCTACTACACGCTTTGGGATACAATGCTCAATAGCACCATCTAGTGCACACCTGAAGGGCTCCATGCTAGTTTATGCACTACTCTTGCTTCCAAGAGTGGGATTCACAATTCCCTTCCCCCACCCAAACCTCCCCCAATTTTATCCCCACCATAAAAACAACCCCACAAGGTGTGTTAGGCTGCAAAAGATACCTGCAGAAGTTTATTTTTCTGTGGCCATTTTAGAACTCGCCTCCCAGCCCACCGCAGCTGCAGCCATTATCCCATGTCAGGTCTCACAGACAAAACCACCATTCAGACCTAACTCTAAGCTGTGCCTCCCCGCAAAGGCCAGCACCTCCCATCTTCATTTCCCCTTCTTGCAGATGGCTACTCCACTGGGGCAAGAGTCAGCTAGGATCTGTTATATGCCACTGCCTGCCCTCCTAAATCCCCCCCCCAACCAGTTTGAGGAACCCATGTTCCACAAGGCCCATTTTCCAGGCATAAGGCAGGATTGAGACCACGGGATGAAGAATTTTGGCCCCAAGTAGCAAAGGACTAATTCCATTGTGGACCTCTCGTTCTGGAGAAGGCGTTTTTTATTATTGACAAGCATGGTTTTTGTCTTAACGCGTCTGTTTTATCTGTCTCCCTGCACTCAACACGCAAGTGCTGTATCACAGAGAGCAGCAGCGGCTCCAGTAAATGTCTTCCTTGAATTTTCCTACTGCAGTGATCAAAGTGGACCCAGACCCAGAGAGCCTTCAGAGGCAGCTGCTCTTTTCTATGCTGGAGGCAGAAGAGCCCCAGCATAACTGGTGAGTGTCGCGTTTCTCTTCCCCTGAAAACCTCAGTCGAAAAAAGAATGATCCCAGTATTCATAGAGTCCTCTTCCTTGACATAGGCTGCAATTTGCAGTGGTGAGCGAACCGCTGCCAGGGACCGGAGGAGAATGCGAAGATGTCGGCTTTGCCTACCTGGACTTGCGGGAGATCCTCCTGACAGGTAGCGATATGCTGGAGCGAGAACTTGACGGTAAGAAGCTGGCGACTCGCGACAAAACTGAAGCCGTGTCAGAAGTAGCCTTCTTAGCCCTTCCAAGTGATGTCGGACTACAACTCCCATCGGCACTAGCCACGGATGCTGGGAGTTGCATCCCGACATCCGGAGGGCACCAGGGAAGGCTGGTCTACAACTATGCCGGCTTGCTCTATGCCACTTGTTCTGGACCCGCCATTTCAAACAAGCCCTAGCGGCTGTGATGACAATCTCCTTTGGTTGCTGCTTTTTATCGACAGTGGATTGTGCGATATTTAAAAACCAGCGCTTGCAGGTTCCCCCCATGCACCCGTAACAGGAGTGGGTGCTGTAACCTTAGCCCTTGTTAATGAAGACCGAGACTCTCCTGCTTTCTTCAGTAATAACAGACTTGGTTCCACATCTTTCGCACACAATAAACTATTTTAACCTTGTCATTCTAGTTATCAGTCCGTTTGATCCCGACGCCAACATTGGGAAGCTGAAAGTTTCCATGGAAGCAGCTTCTGCCCTGAGAGCCATTTACTGGGCAGGCAAAAGGAAGAGCAGTGAGGAATGATAAGCTGAAAGGGTGAAGACAACAGAAACTTAACAGGATTCCATGACCAAAAAGATGCTTCGGGGCGTTTGACACGAGACAAGGACGAAGCCAACCAATAAACTTTCCAAATACTTAAAAAAACATTTTTATTGATCAATATTTTTTTTCCAAAGTCAAAAATACCGAGTGCTAACGGCTACGGGGTGGAGGGGGGCGGGGAGAAAGGAGTTTTGAAAAAGCCTTTCCCTGCCCTCCCATGGGTGGATCACCGACTCCCCCCCTTCCCCAAAGGAGAGAAGGGAGGCAGAGGGCAGACAAAGCATTCAACCCCCTACCCCTTGTCCCTAAAACACTTGCTCACTGGAGACCAGACTCGGCAGCCAAGGGAACAGATAAATACAGACAGTGCCTGACGTTTTTTGTCTTTTTTTAAAAAAGAGAGAGAAAGCAAGAACCCTTTTCATTCAGTTGCGTTCCCCTGGTCTCCCACCTGTTCAAAAACTCTTGCCCTCTTCTCCGTCACTGTTCCAAGGTGGGATTCCTCTACCACCTTGGGGGGGGGGGGTCCTGCTTCGAAAACATGGAACACAACCACCCTCCCCCCCCTTGCCCCAGCACAAAATACCACGAAAAGTTGCACAGTTCTTTTTGCTGAAGTACATGCTCTGGTTCTGGAGTAGATCTCAGGGCAACCTGCGCCTCCCTGCCCTCAATCCGTCCGAGAACAAAGACACCGAGAGTCGGGGAACAGATGTAAGCGGGAATGGAGAGGCCGAGGGGCGGGTGACAGAAAAGGGTAGGTGGGAACAGCAGATCACGGACAGCAGATTCCTGAGCCTCCCCCTCGCCTTTCCTCCTCTGCAGAGTTTGCGTCCATGGCTGATGTAACCGCAGGGCCTGGCATTCTCTCACAGCTGATTGGTCCGTACAAATGGTCAGAGAGAAAAAGAAGAGACTCAAGGAACAAAAGCAAAATACTCCCCAGAGAAACAGAAAAAAAGGGTGAGGGTTGCGTGAGGGAAAGAGGGGAGAAGTTTGTGGGGAGGGGCTTGCTGACTGCCCCTCATGCCCTAAACAATGGCTGCTGGATGAGGCCTTGAAAGCCCGAACCCCCTAAAGGTTGGCGGTTGGGAAGGGCTCGCGGTTTACTTCCTCTTCTTTTTGGAGGGGCCCGAGCTTCGGCCAGGACTGCGACTGTGAGAGCTGCGGTGGTGCCTCGAACTCTGGGACGACGACGATGGGACCTTCCTCTTTCGGCTGATGGTGCGGCTTCGCTCCTCTTCCTCCTCATATCGGCTCTCACGGTCAGCTGCAGAGAGATGCAAAGGACAGGACTCGGTGGTGGTGGGGAAAAAAGATACAGTGGTACCTCTGGCTGCAAACGGGATCCGTTCCGGAGGCCCGTTCGCAACATGAAGAGAGTGCAACCTGAAGCGCCAAATCTGCGCATGTGTGCGGCGCGATCGTCGCTTCTGCACATGCACGAAGCGTGATTTGGTGCTTCTGTGCATGCACGAAGCGCCGAACCCGGAATTAACCCATTCCGGTACTTCCGGGTTCGGCGCATTCATATCTGGTGATGAACGCAACCAGCAGTGAATGCAACCAGAGGTATGACTGTACCTGCATTCCTGTAGTCAACTCATGACCATTTCTCACGGCTGGGCACATATTTTATGGAAGACTTGCTGTGGTGTGCTAAGCACCTTTTACTAATTTATTGAATCTGTATGCCGCCCTTCACCCGCAGATCACAACTTATTAAAAGATCACAAAATGCACAGTAAAAACAACAAACCAATAACCCCCACAACACATTTAAAAGGGCATCGAATGTCAATCAGCCAAAGGCATGGTTAAAGAGGAACATTTTCACCAGGCACCTAAAGGTATATAGCGAAGGTGGCAGGCAAATCTGTCCGGGGAGAACGTTCCACAAATGGGGAGCTGTTGCAGAAAAAAAAGCCCGTTCTTGTGTTGCCATCCTCTGGACGTTTCATGAAGGAGGCGCATGGAGAAGGGCTTCAGGGAATGATCTCGGGGTCAGGGTTGGTTCATATGGAGAGACGCAGTCCTGAGGTGTTTATAGGTCAAAGCCGCCACTGTGAATTGGGCCTGGAAACTAACGGCAGCCAGCGCAGTTGGACCTTTAGACAACTACACCCTTACAGCCCTCGGAATGATGGTGAACTACAAACTCCCATTAGCCCTGAACATTGGCCATTGTGGCTGTGGGAGTTGAACACATCTGGAGAAGCACTGGCTTCCAATCCCTGATGCAGCTCCCCAAAGTATTTTTTTAAATGTGTATTTTTTAGAACTTAAGAAGAGCCTTGCCGGATCAGGTCAAAAACCCATTCCATATCAGCGTCCTGATGTCACAGTAGTCAAGCAGATGCTGGCAAGAAGCCTGCATTCAGGTCCTGGGTGCAACAGCAGCCTCCCTTGTGGTGGATTCCCCACAAACTGGGGATATAGCCTGCCTCCCCCCTTCCTTTGTGGAACCAAAGGTGACATACATACTCCTCTCAAGCAGGCAGCCACCCAGACATTGGCCAGAACCAAGGAAGCAACCCTCATGTGCCTCCAGGTCCTACCCTGGGACCCATTGTTGCTCCTGTGAACAGCCTTACAAACGATCAAAGCAGCGAGCCCAGAAGCCACCCGCCTCTGCGGGTGAGCAAAGGTTCTCTCACCTTTCCGCGCTTCTTCCTCCAGCTCGTCCCAATCTTTCCCGCTCTCCTCCTCGCTGCCCATGGACTCCTTGGAGTAATCAGCTGAAAGTGGGAGGGACTCAGAATTAGTTGTCGTGCAACCAAGGAGGAAGGGGGGTGATGATGGAGACCCTGATAGGGGAGAAACCTGCAGTCCCCCAGGTTTTGCCAGGCTCTATCTATCTTTGATTTCAGGTTCTCCGGTGATAATAGGATGCAAACGGACCAAGTTAGCGGCACTTAGCTCCCACTTAAACATCAACGGGGACTTTGGGTAACAGGTCAGGCATGAGTGTTCGACTAACTTACAGTACAGTAGGATGCCTGTTTACTCAGATGTAAGACTCACTGGGATCAATGGGATTTGCTCTGTGTACATGCGGTTAGGTTTGCAGCCTTAGAACGGCTCTGGTTCTATGAGTTTCCAAAGACTTTGGGAGTTAGCATGTGTTGACGCATGTCGCGTAAGAGTCAAAGGACAGAGCTACTATTTCAAGACATTTCACAAGGGAAGGACTAAACAGCTCTCCCATGAGGAGATTTCTTAAGCTGGATCTGCAGTTGGTGCCCCCGTTTCAGTGCATCGCTGATCAAAATGTTTTCACACACTTTGACACTCCAGGTCAACTTTCTGAGCAACTTGTGCAACTTTTGTTACGCTACAACACCATGAACAATGCAGGGAAAGGGAGGCAGGCAAGGCAGGGCACAGAACCCCTTTTGATGCAGCAGCAGCATCTAGGACATATTATACCACACAAGTGGATCGCAACTCAAACAACCTCCTCTAAGTTTCTATTCAGGTCATGCTGGGGATGGACACACACACACACACACACACCCCTCCATCAGCAACCAGCTCCCAAGGTTTTAAAAAGAAACGGTGAAGCTACTGCTTTTATAAAAATGAAGAAAGCAAAGATGAGTGACTTCCCTCGAAAAGGACAACCCACACAATGTGGCTTGGGAGGACTGGGTATGCAGAAAAGGTTGCTGGATATGGAAGCTTGAGCAGAACATGTTTAAAGAGCAAAAGGAGCAGTGGAATGTGCATCCACACACAGGTAGAGAGACGAAGTGTTGGAAGAAAACAGCCCAGGAACATCCTGAGTACAGGGTGCTTGTGTGTGTGTGTGTGTGTGTGTGCTGGGTGTGCTGAAAAAACAAGACACAAGGTTAAGCCAGGGCTGCTCTCATTGGGCCTGTGGCTGCCTGCTTCCCCTCACCAGAGTCCTCTGCCTCAGAAGAATAGTCCTCGTCGCTGTCCTCCTCCTCATCTTCATACTCTTCCTCAGAAGGGTTGAAGGTCTCGTCCTCGATCTCGGATTCCGACTCCCCGGCCTCGGCATCACTTCCCTGCAGGAGAAGGAAGAACAGTCTTAACTACGTTGCAGGAATCCGAAGAGTTCCATTCTGCTAACAGAAAGTTTTGGATAGGAATATGAAGTCAAGATTGTTGGTCTATCCAACTCAGCACTGTCCACCCTGGCCGGCAGTGGGTCTCCCGGGTTTCAGCCCTACCTGGAGATTCCAGGGATCAAAACAGGGACCTTCTGCCTGCAGATCAGATGTTCTAGCATGGAGCTACAGTCCTTCCCCTGCATTAGGGTTGCTTTCGTTTTTTGGGGGGATGCAAAAGTTGGGCTAATGCAGGATTCTTTATCCCGAAAACTGTTTCCTGTTGCACCAGCTTCCGAGCAGGAATTTCCAAAAACCCCCAACTTCCGTACAAACCTCCCGACTTTAAGCCATTCAGCCTTTCGAGAAAAGGTAACAACCTAACAGCTAAAGATGAGGTCTTTTCCCGTTTTCTGGCTGCCCCTTGTACATGCCTGCTCAACATACCTCTCCTTCGGGCTCGAGGAATGACCAGCCCCCTTGCTCAAAGAAGCCTTCTGGGTCGTCCACAATAGTTTTCATGATTTTGGTCCAGTTAAGGGATTGTACTCCTTCTGTGTACTTAATGTCACAAGAGCTGATGTGGGTGGAGAGGGAGGGAAGAGATGAATGCACAGAGTCAGCAGAAAGGTGGGCTCACATCCACCTTTCAAAATAGCACTAACTCGCTCCTGTAGCTACTAACTTGCTTTCAAAGCTAGTTCATATGAGGGTGGAGTAAATATTCTCCCATAGCTTTTCACTTACGGCAAGTGGGGTGGGGGTGAGGGGAGGATAGCTGCAGTTCCATTCTGCATTGCTTGAAGAGGCAATGCAGTCTTCAAAGAGGACTCCTGACCCAACTACTTTTGCAGAGGTCAAAAATGGACATGTTCTAATCTGCAGCTGCTAGCACCGTCTCTTTCGAGCACTTTTTGTGGGTGTGATGAGACAGGAGGGTAAAAAGGTAAAGGGACCCCTGACATTTAAGTCCAGTCGCGGACGACTCTGGGGTTGCGGCACTCATCTCGCTTTACTGGCCAAGGGAGCCGGCGTTTGTTCGCAGGCAGCTTCTGGGTCATTTGGCCAGCATGACTAAGCCACTTCTGGCAAACCAGAGCAACGCACGGAAACGCCGTTTACCTTCCCGCCGGAGTAGTACCTATTTTATCTACATGCACTGCATGCGTTCGAACTGCTAGGTTGGCAGGAACAGGGACCGTGCAACAGGAGCTCACCCCGTTGCGGGGATTCGAACCCCCGACCATCTGATCTGTGATGAGACAGCAGGGAGCAGAAGGCAATTCCGAGGGGCCTTCCAGCCATAACTTAACACAGGAATGCTGCCAGCAGGGTGATCCAAGAGCATTCCCAACCCCTAACCCTACCCCCCCCCCAAGGCACTCACTTGAGCCACTCCTTGATGGGGTCGAGTGAAGCCACAGGAATGGCGTTGATCATTGTGACCTTTTTGCTGTAGTCTTTGTAGACGATGACCATGTCGAAGTTCTTCAGGTGGAACTGCACACGTTCAAAATGTATCAGCTCCACCTCATCCAGCGTCACCACAAATGGAGGCTGGAGGCAGAATGGAGAGGAAGTATTAGCTGTCTAAAATCTCCAAATTATTCAGAAGGGCAGAAGTGGGCTGGGGTGAGGCAGCTCAATCCACAACCACCACAAATTTCTGTTCTTGAACCTCCAGTGCTGTTCTGATCTCGACAGACCGTGAAGAACAGTAAACAGATATCACTACTGAGAGCACAAAATAATGTCTGAGCAAAAGAGGGATCTCCTTGCCGGACTTTCGTTCGTAGGCCAACATACCCTCCAATGAAGACCAATTTTAAGGCTCATGGTTTCTTCATAAGTTTAGGTTAAGTTTATTACATTTATATATTGCTTCCCACTATGAAAAGCCCCAAAGTGACTTACAACCAAGGTTAAAATGATAAAGATACAGTATCTAAGCCTGTTTTTAAAAGGTCAGAATACAAACACCCAGTCACAGGTACTACCCAAATGCCTGGACAATAAAAATGAAAAACAATTGAGCCTGAAACCATTTAGATTTCCTAAATCCGTTTCAGTCTCATGCAAGAGGGTCAACATCATGCCAATTTCTGATAGAGTTTTCCTTTTAAAAGGTCTCTGTGGTCGAGAGAAAGCTGAGGATATTCCTCCGCCAGGTGTTCAACTTGTGCTCTCCCCAGTCAAACACAAGCTCACACTCACCCACTCAGTGCAGTTCACCAGGGCGCTGCTGGTTGGCTGGAGCAGGCAGGTGCTTCTGTAGGGGGCGCCATTGAACCTGCCGCGACAAATTGGGGATTAGGGGGAGAGAAGAAGAGTGTGAAGCAGCTAGTGCAGGAGAAACAGCCAATTATCTCAACGTTTGCAACCAAGCCGCCCGCTCAGGTAAGGCCTGGAGTGTCTGCGAAGTTAGAATATAATGAGGTCATGGAGTTCCTCAGTGACAAAATACGCCCCCAGCAGCTTCTGCTACATGATTTAGAAGTTAGGAAGATTCACAAATGTGGTGCATTTCCTTCTCGCCACCACTAGTTCCTACTCCTAGCAAGATAGTGCTTTCCTGTTTTCCTGAGGCAAAAGGTAGGGTGGAAATAGACTCTGTGTATGTATGCACTCTATAGTCCATTTACGTAAGCTGGATATTCCAACGGCACCACAATTCCTTGCCTCCTGTGTATTTTCTCCTCGTGTAATTGATCCCAAGCCATCCCCTCTCCTACTCAGAAGAATCCTGGAAGTTCAGCTCAAACTATACGTAAGCAAAACAGAAGTTGCCCTGTCACAGGGGTCCTTACCCCAGCTCCCGGAAGGGCACCTCAAATTCCAGTTCCTCCTTGGTCAGAGACTCCACCTTCTCAATGAAATTCTTGAATGCCGTTTTCAGCTTGTGTCTCATCTCGCGCTCCATCTGTGCCAAACAGGATCAATCGGGATCGGCCACGCAGCCCGGAGCTAGCTCCGCCAGTATCCGATTTCCGCCCCTGCTACCCCCTCCCCCGGGAGAGGGCCACAAGCAGCCCCCTCTCTCACCTGCTCGGCGTAGAGGTCGTCGCGGTCGTGCATGTGCTGGTGCTTGCCCAGGTCGGTGGTGATTTCGCCCACCTCCGTATAAAACTGCACATCAGTGTGGCGCTTCTTGCCAAACATGATGGCGTTCTGGGGTGCAGGGGGAGAGAAGGGAGTTAAGCAGGGCCTTCACATTTGTGCGCACTACCAGCAAATAAGCGGAATGCTGTTGCTTGGACCACACAGGTTTTGCACCAATTAAAAGCTAAGCCCAGCGTAAGGGATAAGTTTGCACTTCTGGGGCAGTTATTTTTCACACTTTATTATGCTTATACTAGCTTGGGGGGGGGGTAGAGAATTATAAAAACCAGAAAATTAAAGAATTGCAGAGTTGAAAGGGACCACAAGGGTAATCTAAGTCCAACCCCCTGCAATGCAGGAATTTTTTTGTCCAACACAGGGCTTGAACCCATGACCCTGAGAGTCTCATGCTCTACCGACTGAGCTATGTCAGAAGCAGTCACTCTTCTCTCTTCCCTCTTACACCCCCATCCCAAATAACAAAAGTTTTCATTAGCTATGACTTCATCAAGGCAAGCAACACCTACTACAAGTTTATTTCCAAGCTTCTTTCTTTTTACAAGGACACAGGGAGAAAGCAATTCTGCAGCGAATCCGAATTCCCTGCGCAGAACACACACAGAGAAGTCTAGGAGCAAGGAAGGGGACCTGCACCTTTGCTTCGAGTAAGACACGGATGGGGGATGTTCCACTGGGGCCGTACAACAGCATGGTATAATGATGCCTCATAAGTCCTCCTAACTTAAGCTGGATAGCAGGTAAGGGAGAAGGGCCCCTGGATGGTTAAGTCCAGTCAAAGGCGACTATGGGGTTGTGGCGCTCATCTCGCTTTCAGGCCGAGGGAGCCGGCATTTGTCCACAGACAGCTTTCCAGGACATGTGGTCAGCATGACTAAACTGCTTCTGGGCCAACAGAACACCGTGACGGAAACCAGAGCACACGGAAACACTGTTAACCTTCCCGCTGCAGCGGTACCTATTTATCTACTTGCACTGGTATGCTTTCAAACTGCTAGGTTGGCACGAGCTGGGACAGAGCAACGGGAGCTCACTCCGTTGCGGAGATTCGAACCGCCGACCCTCTGATCGGTGAGCCCAAGAGGCTCAGTGGTTTAGACCACAGTGCCAACCATGTCCCTTTTAAGCTGGATAACTACCTTGAGGTGAAAGTGTAGCACAATGATCATCTCCCCATCACAGGGCTGAAACACGGCATGCTTGATGTTGTTGTACAGAATGTCCACTTTGTCCCCACGCACCGAGGTGAAGCGGAAACCTGCAAAGAAGGCGTGTCAGAGAAGGAAGCCGCCTGCTCCCAGCTGATGGTTAGGCTGGAGTTGCTGGCACTGTGGGTGGGTGCTTATTACCGCCCGCCCACCCCACAACACAAGAGGATGAGAAAGAAGCCGATGGGTAGAACTGGAATGAACCTAGTTATGGGATCGTTTGTGAGAGTTTGGCCAAAATCCCTTACGAAAGAGGTCCTCTCAATGAACTCCTCCTGGCCTCAAGGGTATGAACACTTGTCTGCCTCCAAAAGGCAGTTCTAGGCATCCCACAGACTTCTGTACCATTTACGTGGGCCTCCAGAGACCCCTGCATCCTTTTCTGGGCAATGTTGGGGCGGATGTAAAGGTCCTTCAGCTTGGGATTGCTGCGGTTTAGGTTGATCACTAGAGAGTCTTGCTTGACAATTCCCTGGGGAAACAGAAAGCCATGTCAGGGTGGAATTCCCACATAGCTTCCCACATAGCACCACCAACTCCACCCTCGCCCTCCCCAACAGCCATCTCCCCAACCCAAGAGGTCCTTTCCATCGCTGCAGTTTCTCAACAATTCTCCGGAAAGGTGTGCAAGGAAGCTCCTCTGTTCCTCACCTCCTTCTCCTTCTCCTCAGCCTCACGGGTTTTGTAGCGCTTCTGAACCTCCTTGATGATGCGGAAGGCGTTCTGGAGGTTGAGAGCTGGCACCATCTGCTCCCCGGGTGTTTTTATATTGGATGCCCGATACGTTCTGGGAGGGGGAAGAAGAGCAGAGTTGTGTGGCTACAACACACAGGCCCAGTTCCTTTTGGATAGAGGGGGAGCTTTGAGAAGACTCACCCAGAACCTGCTACTGGAAGGGCAGAAAGAGAGATGGGACTGAAAAATACAAAACTCTACTGAGGCCCTTTAGAAGCAGCATAGGAGGAAGCCTTATACAGAATCAGACCACAGGCCCACCTAGCTCAGTACGGTCCACACTGACAGGCAGCCGTTTCAGACCCTACCTGGATATACAGTGGTGCCTCGCAAGACGAAATTAATTCGTTCTGCAAGTGCTGTCGTATAGCGAATTTTTCGTCTTGCGAAGCACCAACGGGAGAATAGCGGTTTGACGGGGGGGGGGGAAATGGAAATTTTTTCGTCTTGCTAGGCAAGCCCATTGAAAAATTCGTCTTGCGAGACAGCCTTCCGCTAGCGGGGTACCACTGTACCAGAATTGAGCCTGGGATCTTGTGTAGGCAAATCAGGCGCTCTGACAGCTGAAATGCAGCATGCTCATCAGGCAAAACTAAAGGAAAAGGAAGGTCATTGACCTCCATTGCATGAATGGGATGAGCCACTGGGCATGCTCCCAAGACCCACAGCGAAGAATCCGCAGAGCAAGACGTACAGGCGCCAAATCTCAAGCCCGGCAAAAATGCAAGAGGTGATTCATCAAGAGGTGCAATGAGGCTTCTTGACTAGACCCTGCGGTCGATGCAGACGATGCAAGAACAACTCACATTTCTTTCACAAAGGTGGCTTCCGGGTTGGGGAAGATGTTGCCTTCGTTGCGACCCAAAGCACTGCCCGGGCAGTAGAAGTTGATTCTCAGGTAGGTGTAGTCGCCCTCCACTGACATACTGATGTTCTGTAAGGAAGGGGAGAGGGTTCAATGGTTTATTGATTTGTGGATCACCTTTCACATATATACCCCCGTCATGCAAAGCCCACTCCTGTCCCGAGCGCCTTTTCTACACACAAATCAAGAGTTGCGACTACAACTTTGCGAAGAAGCATTTTCTTGGGGAAGGTCCTGTTGGCTGCTAATCCCCATTTCAAAGCCATTTCGTCACCCGACTCAACTGCTGAGCTGGAGACCGGCATTTATCCCAAGACGCAGCAGGCATCGATGCCCCCAGCTGCTGCAGCTGCCCGTACCTTGATGGTGGCAATGTGGAAAGGGGTGGCGATGCCAAAGACAGGCATGATGACCGTCTCATACTTCTTGTCAATGTAGATCTTCATCTCCCGGATGTGAGGCTCCTTTGGCATCTGAGATGGGTTTTTGTAGGAGACGTTCGACTTACGAGCCCTGCAAGGGACCAGAAAGGTGAAGAAACCTGACCCGAGCGGGGGGGGGGGGAGGGGCTTCAGGGCAGCTACTCCTGACCTTGCCAGAAGGTAGCCACTTTACAAGCAATGGAAGCCCGCATCGCTTCTACTCACTTCTGGATCTGCTGCTCCCCCTTTTGTTCTGTCAGCCTCCTCCGAGCTTCTTCATTTAGCTGGGCAGCCAGCTCCTTCTGGTGTGCCCGGCGCTTCTCCTCAGCTGTCAGTTCATTCTGGACCGGATGAAGGAAGACGGCAAGTCTATTATTTGCCCACATACCATTTGCCAGACACCCCCCTCTTCAAGCTGAATACAGGCAGCTTCCCACATAGAGGCACCCTGAAGACCTTTCCTCAGCCCTTGAATACTTAAACCCCCCACCCCCCCCCCCCACCCATCCACTCAAGCCTTCTATACCCGAGTTCTTTCTGGCAGCAGAGCTGCCCTGGAACCACGGCCAAGCAGTATTCCCTCCGTATCGTCTTCTTCCTCCTCCTCCTCTTCGTCCTCTTTCTAGAATAAAAAAAGCAGAACTTAGAACCTAGACCAACATAAACACATACACTTGTTTTGCCTTCCTCAAGCTCGGCTTTCGTTCCCAAACTTATTCTACAATATCTTTGTTCATAAATTTCCTTCAAAACGATTTATTTACCAGTTAAAAACAAGAAGAAATTACAACACTGGACGCCCCCTTTTTGTTCCGAATTGCCTACATGTTATTTCCACGCTCAAAACAAACCACGTCCTCAACAATGAGGGTTAGAAGCTTAAGAGAACTTGACAGGATTTCAAAACACCTATAGGTAACAACTCTGCTCCTGCTCTAACCACAGGTTTTTCAAAACTACAATGCTTTTTCCTGACCATACCACAGAGCAAACCACATGTCAAGATCCTAAGACTTGCCCAGGACATACCTTGAGCAAAATGCTGACATTCTTGACCTTCTTCTTGACAGAAGTCAGGAGAGTAGCTGGGCCATCCTGGAGGAGGAAAAATAACAGTATCACCACAGACGATGTGAGCATAGAGCTCCCCGCCATCTTGGATGTTTCGGTGAGGGAGGTGTACTCAGGGGGCTTAAGGTCCACATATTGATCACCTGCAGATGGGGCGCAGAGTGCGAAGAGAAACAGAGCAAGTCAGCTAGAACTCTGGGAATGAATAGGGGGCAAATGAGATGGGATGTCCCAAGCTATGTATGCCTGGTAGGACTCCATGGACTCTTGGTTTGCAGCTGTGGAAGGTGTGCCCAGCCCCTATGCAACTCCCTTTCTCAGCTAAGTAAGAATGCAGGGAATTGGGAAAGAGCAAAGTCTGGGAGAAGAATGAAAGGAAAGTGGGTTGGGTGGGGTTGCTGATCATGGTCTCACAGTGCAGACCTACTGAGAGCATTGAAGAGACAATGCCTTCTTTTCAAAGGCAGAAACAGAACTGAATGTAGGAGCGTCTTCTCCCTGGAGGAGATGTCACAATTTCCGAAGGTCTTGCTCCCTCTTATCTCTGGTCTCTCCACCATGACCCACGTACCTCCCCATCCTTTTTCGTGCCCCTCGTACCTCTTCCACCAACACCGTGTCCCCGATGAACAATGCGTATGTTTTCTCCTCCGGCTTCTTTCCTTCTTTGTTGGTGAGGTCTGAGAATCCTACGTTGAGGCTGAAAACCATTCCTGCATCAGGCAGAACACAGTTTCAGAGGAGAGCAAGCCTCCGCCAATCTTTTCACAAGCGGAAGTGAGCTACCCTCTTCCAAAACGTAAATGAACTTTGGGCGGTATATATACGAATGAACTAATCAAGCAGGACATCCTTGCCGCTGTGTTCCTGCTCTACAATCCTTTCTTTTTAAGTCTGGAGGAGGGACGTTCTCACCTTTTTTGAGCCGATACTGGTTTTTGCTATTGATCACGAGCGAACTCTCTCTGAACTCGATGCCCATGGCAAACCTGGGAAAGAAGAGCAGGGAAAACACTGAACCCTCTAACCAAACCACTCATGAGCCTGTAAAATGGCAGGAAAGATGCCTCTGTCCCAATGGAGAGCCTTTTTTACCCCAGGTTCTTGGTGATTTTGCTCAAGAGTTCCGGCTTTTGCTTCTTCACCATATCCATGACAGCAGCGTAGACCTCACACAGCTTTACACCTAGTATAAGTGAAGAGAGAGGAAGAAGTCAAGGAGGGAAAGAGCAAGCTGAGTCCTACTGGAAAAATAGATGCTTCAACAGGTTTTGCCCCCTGCCCTGCCCCTGCCTACTCCAACCATCACTCAAACCCAAACGGTAAAAAGGTAAAGGACCCCTAGATGGTTAAGTCCAGTCAAAGGCGACTATGGGGTTGCGGTGCTCATCTCGCTTTCAGGCCGAGGGAGCCAGACAGCTTTCGGTTCATGTGGCCAGCATGACTAAACCGCTTTTGGCGCAACGGAACGCAGTGATGGAAACCAGAGCGCACGAAAACACCATTTACCTTTACCTTTACCTTACCGCCGCAGTGGTACCCGTTTATCTACTTGCACTGATATGCTTTCGAACTGCTAGGTTGGCAGGATCTGGGACAGAGCAACAGGAGCTCAGTCCGTCTCGGGAATTCAAACCACCGACCTTCTGATCGGCAAGCCCAAGAGGCTCAGTGGTTTAGACCACAGTGCCACCTGCGCCCCTTCACACCCTAGCACCCCATTTCTGCCACTCACCATGCCGCAATTCTTTGAGCATCTCCTCCTGCAACTGCAGCAGAAAGGTGTAGTTGTCCTGGGTGTCCTGGGGCGGGTCCACCATGAGCGTGCGCACCAGGTTGGAGCAGTAAGATTTGTAGCGGATGCCCATGGCACAAGTGACGGTACCAAAATGCATGTAGCCCTTCTCACTGGGGACAAAGATGCAGAGTGGGGGGGGGGGAAGGTTAAGAGCAGATAGCTATATGGAGAGGCCAACTGGCAAGCCACACACAGGCAGCTTCAAACACAAACAGATGGGACTCCCATGCAGAACTTTTGCCTCCAACAAATCTTATCCTTTATTTAATTAAGAAAAAAGATCCACACATGCTGCTCTGAGCTTCCTGGAGGATGATGGGATAAAAATGTATTGAAAGAGATATAGAAGATTGGCAAACTGAAATCTATTAAGTTTCAGCATTCTCTACTGTCCTGTTTCTTAATACAGTGGTGCCCCGCTAGACGAAAATAATTCGTCCTGCGAAAATGTTCGTCTAGCGGGTTTTTCGGCAATGACAGCCGCGCTCCGCAAAACGAAAAAAAAAAGACGAAAATTTTTCGTCTTGCGAGGCAGCCCCATAGACAAATTCGTCTTGCGGGGCACCACTGTATATATTATCATAAAAATGCCAAAATGCCAAAGGAAAGGAGGCTGCGTAACCAGAGGTTTTAGGATACAATCATAAGTAGGCTGCAATTGAATGGAAACCAGTACAATAAAATCAAACTATTAGTAACCAGTTAAGAGTGCCCGCTCATTCAGGAAGTGCATGAATTACAAACCGGGAAACATCTTTCCTTGGAGATCTGAAAACAGTCTGCACTACCCCCATGGAGATTTGCCTACCTGACGACACTAAACTTGAGGTTGTAATTTCCTCCACTCTGGATAATGGGAGGGTAGCACATTTCCACAGTGGAGGGATCAGCTCCGGACAGGTATTTTTTCTCCTCGATGGCCTTCTCTACAGACTCTGCCAATTTGCTGTGCCGCACTTTCTGCCGGAGGACAGAGAGGATTCAGAGGTCAGTAGAGACTTGAGGATTGGGGGGGAAGGGGGAATTATAACCCCAGAGGGTTGACACACATACACAGCCATCGCAAGGCCAACACACCAGTTTTCCCAATTCTTTTGCTGAAGAGGGGCATGTGCCTAGGGCACTAAAGCAATGAGTCTCATCTTAAATGGACCAGGAGAGACAGAGAGAATGTGCTGGTGTCGAACTGCCCAGTATGCAGTGGGAGAAAGCAGCAAACAGGCCTGGCAGCTAGAGGCCAAACTGCTTGTGAAAACCCACTGATCCAAGAGAGAAGATGGGCGAAAGTCAGAGGTGGTGGACCTGTGGCCCTTCAGTCATTATTGGACTACACCGCCCATCCCATGTTGGCTGGGATTGATGGGAACTGAGGAGTTCACAACCTCTGGATGGCCACAGGTTTCCTATCCTCAGCCTAGGTAAAACAGCCCACCTGCCCCACTTTACTCAAGGACTGTATGTAATGCCAGCCTAGACAGCATTCTCCTTACACCTGAGCTAAGATTTCAAACCCACGGCCAGGCTCCTTCCTCACCTCATCAGCATCTACTATCTCCATGACACGCTCCTTCAAGAACTTGGTGAAGACCTCTGAAGTGATGGCGGCTGCTTTGCGCATCAAGGCGAGCTCCCCATCCTCTTTGACGGCAATCGTGTAGGCCACCACCGCACTGATGTCCACCTGCACCAGGGTCAGAGGAAGATCAGCAAGAGCAGCATTCAACCCACCTTCCCAAACCCACACACCGGAGCTGGTGCTCCTCACCTTCTCAAAGCCTTCCTTGCTGAGAGCATCATTCCAGCTGTTCATGAAGTCCCCGGGGAACTTGTCCTTGCTAAAGATCCCAATGCGTTTGCCGTTCTTGCTGCCCTTTAGGGCCTCTATCATCTTGTCAAAGTTCCCCTTGTTGCTTTCATTCTGGAGTTGGGAGAACAAAGAGGAAACAGGGAGGAGTGTTAGCAGTTTATACACGTTTCAGCCCCAAAGTTCTCTCCTTCCATATTACCTGCAACTCTGGACAGGGCTAAACACAGGCTCACTCACCTTCTCCCGTACAAGCAATGTGATAGCCGGCACCCCGTTGGTGCTTTCGTTGCTCTTGCTGTTTGCAATCTGCTTGAGAAACTCCACTTTCTTTTTGCTGGCCATGAAGAGGATCTTGTCCTCGCAGAAAACCATGATCGTGTCGGTGAGTTCGTAGCCAAACAGCCATGTCTGCAAGGGAAAGGGAATTCCAAGAGGAACAAAGATACTCTTTTCTTTTCTGCCAAATAGTTACATCACTTTGAGGCAGGAGCATGCCTCACCCCCGCTCACCTGCAAGGCAGTGGACTTGGCATAGACAATCTCTTCATCTACTCCAACTGAGACCACAATAGCATCAATGGTGGCATATTCATCTTCTCCTTTCTGCAAGAGAACAAAGCCTCATATAGTGCTGTGCATACAAAGTTGCATTAAACCCAGCCCAAGTGAATTTCGCCTCTCAGCTGTTGTCACATGAGAAGGATCTGATCTCCTCCCAACAACAGTAGTAGATTACAATTTCCAAGAAACAAGAAAGAAAAATGGGAAACAGCTGACCATTGTCTTCTTACAATGGAGCAGTTTCCAGCTGTAGCACCTTGTTATTTCCCTAGATCCTTCCCCCAACAGTCACCAAACACCATTACTTCTTCAGCACAACCTTTTCTACCCCCACAGCTACTCTGGGGGAAATGTCACCAGTAATTCTGCTTTTGACATTTCATTATATATGTGCATCTCTTAAAGTAGCTACGCTTAATAAAGCGTGTGCCTTGTCACCGTAGAACATTTCCTGAAGGACTACCGCCTGAACTTGGAGAATGGGACCTGCAACAAAGTACTGTAGTGTTGAGTGCTGTCATCCAGGATTCCAGCCACTCATCCCCTCCTCCTATCCCTGCCCCCACTTTTTGTACTTCTGAAAACCATTAGGGCCCCCCAAACCAGCACAAACCTCAGACTTGTGTGTGGATAATTCTTTTTGGCCACATAAGCAAGAGCATGCACATCAGAAATGGGAGAACCAATGATAACTATATATTGCATTATAACACAACGTTCCCTAACCTGTTGCTCTCCAGATGCTTAAGACAGCAACTCCAATCACCCTCAGTCATCATGCTCAATGGTCAAGGATAATGGGAGCCTAACCTCCAAACATCTGGAGGGAACCAGGCTGAGGAGGGCTGCTATAAGGGGGTAACACCATTTTGCGGTTTGGGTCCTGAATGTTCTTCTGGGAAAGGTAAAGAAATGCACTGTGAACCAAATTTCCTTGTCCCGGCACCAAAAGGAAAGCTTTCAACAGCTAGACACGCTGTCTCGAAAAGACACGGAGTATTATCAAATACGGGAGAAATCCCACTACCAAGATAGGACACAGCATCCAGGAGGGAGGTGAAGACAGGAAGTGAATGGAGAAGCTTGCTACTAGTATTTTTGGATCAACATCCCTGGGAACAATCTGCAATCTAAAGCTGGAATGTCCAACTACTCCCAGCTCATAAGATTTCCACGTCAACAGGCAAGCAGGAATAGTGCTCTATGTCAAGGCTTTCTCCCTTAAGCTGGAAAGATTCCATCACTCTCTGTAATTTGGCATCATACCAAATTTGGCTAGTCCAACAAACTACGCATAAGAGCTACATATAAAGAATTTTGTACAGCGGAAAGCCACGTCCACTGTTTGATCTGCTGCTTATTGCCTTTCCTCCAAAAGTTCCTGCTTCCTCCCCAAATGTATCCTATGATTATTCACTCACCCCTGCCTTGGCCCCAGTATTGATTATTGCTACCAACCTTTCTCAGTTGTCCCAACGGCAGGTTGGGAGGGCAATCTTATATTTTGCTGCCCCTTTCTAGAACAGCCCCGGCATCACACTGTTGTTACATTTGATATTACGCTATTGTTTTATTATTCCTGTTACTATGAAATTGTTCTTGTGATGACTGATCTTGAGGCATATTGCTGTTCTCCTTACTAAGCTACTTTGAGCACAATTTTTGGGAAAGGCGGCATACAAATGGTGATGATGATACTACGAAATCTGGCTCATAAGTCAGTTCTGGCTACATGTGTCCTACATGATAGCTTGCAAGGTGTTTCTCCTGTGACGTTTCCAATCGCTGTGATTGGGTTTCACCTGCTGTACAGGCAATTTCTCCAAAACAGCCTAGAAGTGCTCTTCTGGGGGACTCTATAAATTGACCCACATGGACCCTTCTGACATTTCTATGTCCTGGAAGCAATGAACCCTACTTTTCATTATAGAATGGTGAGAGTGGTAAAATAACAGGAACTGGGGGATAGGAAGAAATTCAACACTGTTATCTTTGTAAGTTCTGCATCCAAATTCAGCACCTCCATCCTTGGCACTCTTGCATTTTTGCCCCAGAACAGCTGCAAGAGATTCTCCAACATTAGCTTGGTATCTGCTGCCGGTGTTACAAAAATGATTTGCAAGTTACATGCTAGTCACATGGAGCTAGATAGAAAATACACACACTGCTACCTCCTGCAACTAATGTTATTTTCAATGGAGTCACTTAATGCTGATTAGCGGCCCATTAACATGCACTGCCTAACCACACTCACAATCAGGATAGCAAAAGGTGATGAGCAAAACAACAGCTGCAATCTGCACGGTCATATACAAGGACACAATCACATGGTGAGTTAACAGGCAACACAGCAATAGAATGGCATATTGGAAAAGTAGCAAAACGTGTATAGTAAGCCCTCACATTACACACATGCATGGGGGGTGGGGTGGAGATATGATCCGAAAATGTCGCCTAAAGCCAAAATTGCACATAGTCAATATATATTTGGTGCAATGACAGATAGGATTGCCAAAGTTTTTTCTCCTCTTGGACAACTGCCCCCTTTCTAACTTTTTTTTAAAATTTGGTTTGCCAAGCACGTAAATCTGAATAAGATTGTTGCACATTCAACTAAAGCCACACGTTGGGATGGGGAAGTGGCAACCCTTCAGGTGCTGTTGGACAACAACTGCCATCATCCTTGATGACTGGTCATACTAGTTGAGGCTGATCTAGGAACCAACATTTGGATGGCTACAAGTTTCCATTCCTCCTGCTATAGAGGATTATAAATTACAATGAAAGCTGCTTTTACAATGCAGAGCAAGAAATCTTACATTATGTACAAACAAATTGGATATAGATAATTACTGGATATGTTGACATTACAGAGAGGGGAGACTGCAAAAGGAATGCAAAAATGTGGCAACAGAGCAGAAGGAAGTGGATTTTTTTTTTAAAAATGGTTTTATGGCAACAGTGAGAGGATTACTAGTAAGATAGACACTACTAGCGTCTCTAGGCAAATCACTGCCTCAGTTAAAGACAGCAGCCACATTTGTACAAAAAGCAACAATGTTTCTGAGCACTGTGCTAATGTAAGGATTAAGGAGACCAGAAATAGTTGAAAGGGAAGCCAAAATTAAATAATTATAATGCATGCCCCCCCCACACTTTCAACTGGTCAACTAAACATTTTACATGTATTACCTTTTTTATATCACTACAAGCACCCTGCAAGGCAGATCATTGTTATTACACCCGCCTACTGCAAATAGGAGGACGTGGGTGGTGCTGTGGGTTAAACCACTGAGCCTAGGGCTTGCCGATCAGAAGGTTGGCGGTTCAAATCCCTGCGACGGGGTGAGCTCCTGTTGCTCGGTCCCTGCTCCTGCCAACCTAGCAGTTCAAAAGGATGTCAAAGTGCAAGTGGATAAATAGGTACCGCTCCAGCGGGAAGGTAAACGGCGTTTCTGTGCGCTGCTCTGGTTCGCCAGAAGCGGCTTAGTCATGCTGACCACATGATCTGGAAGCTGTACGCCGGCTCCCTCGGCCAATAAAGCGAGAAGAGCGCCGCAACCACAGAATCGTCTGCGACTGGACCTAACGGTCAGGGGTCCCTTACCTTTTTACTGCAAATAGGACCCTAAGAGAGAAAGTGGCTTCTTAAAGCAAACCCTACTGAAGTTCAGAGCAGAAGCACAGCATTACAACACACAGCTGTACTACCCTAAACCTTTTTTTTTTTTTTAACAGCTTACCCTCACTATCCCTGACAAAACCGAGGGTGGGGAGTCACTCGTGAGAGAAAATTAAAGAGAAATAGCATTTGGGAATGAGGGGAAAGGAGGGAGGGAGGGGGAAACACGATGAGATGCCAAGGAAGCGGGGCAAGGAAGGAAACGGAAATGCAAATATGCATTTTAAAGCTTTTTCTCGGTCCCCCCCCCCACTTTCTTTATCGGGCACCTTGGAACTTTTGCAAAGGTGGAATACCGGCGCATTTATTTATTTAGCTTAAAAGCGCGTGCAAGACAGGAATCCATTCCTCCTGCTTCCTTGGCGCCCATGGGGCACAAGGGGAGGGTCCGGTCCCCCTTTCACCCCACCCCCCACCCCACCAGAGGTATGTAGTGGTGGTGGTGGTGGAGCGGGGTCCCTCAGCCGGCCCAGCCTCCCCCTCCGTCCCACACCCGCCGCCCTCACCTGCCAGTTGCTGTAGAGGCGCTTGACGCGGCGGTAGTAGGCCTCGCGGTCCAGACTCAGCGCCATGGCAGCGGCTCCTCCGCAAGCCCCGCCTCCTCTCGCGCCTCGCACGCTCGCGCCCCGCCGCAGCCGCCGCCGCGACCTCCCCGACCCCGGAAGCGAACGCTTCCCTCGGCCAACCCCCGCGGCCCTTTCACTCAGGACGCAACTTCCTGTTGTTGCTTATTTATCGTCTCGTTTAATTTTATTGTTTGTTTATTTATTTTGTTTATTTTTATTTATTTATTAAAACAACAACAGAGGACGTCGTAAATAAAACCTGTGTGCTCGTATCTAAATATAAGCAATATTGATTTTACATCTAATTATATAATTTTGTATTATTATTTTTTTTAAAAAATGTATCTATAAATTGTGTAAAAGCAGCAATGTTGACCTAATTGCTCCGTCACAGGGATTCCCCCCCCACTTTAAAGTGGGGCAGCTGCGCATGCGCCTCGCTGCAGCCCCGCCCCCCACCCCGCTTCCCAGCCTTCCTCGCGCGCTTGCCTCAAAGAAGCGCGCGAGCCTTTACGGCGTCACGTGAGCAGGGCCCGCCTACCTCGACGCAGATTGCTCTGGCTGCGTTCTTCGCAGATTTCGCGCCCTCTGGCGCCAATCGGGCACGTGACCAAAGGAGCTGCTCGCTCCCTCCCTCCGCCCCTCTAACTAAGTAGCGGAGGCCGCGTGAGCCTTTCCCGAGCCCCGCCCACGTTGCTCCTCTCGGTTCCCTTAGAGATAGGCATTAAAGTGACGCATCTGCTTCAACTTCCGAGGTCGATATGACTTCCCCCAACCTTCCTTGCTACCTACAGATAGCACTGGATTATTTTAGTATTTTGCTGTGATTGGGACAGCAGCAACTTCCTTATCCAACCCCTCAACCCAAAACAAACAAACGCCAAAAGGCGGAAGCCAAGACGACCTTCTAGTCTTCCATAACTCGGGTCTTTCCCCCGTCCCGTATGATCCATTCATTATACAGTATTTTAAATAACAGTCTATAAATTCGATCAAGTTTCCCTACAAGCCAATGAAGCTGCAGGTTTCTCAAAAGCGACCGAGTGCTGGAACTGGGGTCCTGTAGAGAAGCCGCTGCTAAAACTTAATTTTGCTGCAATCTTACGGGGTGTCACAATGGGTGACCTTTCAGCTAGAATAACCTGTAATATTAAAAGTGGACTGCACTGCAGGGTCCGTCGCCCGCCACTCTTTTGCAAGCCGAGAGGTAGGTAAGGCAAGAGCTATACGGGCCATGGGTCTGACTCAGTATAAGTTCTGGGCTTCTTGGGTCCCGCAACTAAGACTACGGCGAAATTCTGAATTTCTCCACCGCTGCTTCCTATAAGCGGCTACCATTTCCTCTCGCGGGGTGCTGCTTAAAAATGGCTTCTTTCATGTGGACCCGGAAGTTCCATATCCAGACAGCGAGATTGCTTGCTAAATTTTTCGTGGCTCTCTGATCAGCTTGCCACAAAATCAAATCACCGCGCGGGTTTCAGGTCCCAGCAGCTGGCCATTTGGCCGGAAGAGCGCATGCGCAGGAACACAACCGTGCAGAGCACTCAGCTTTGCAAATAGTATACGACCAAACAAAATAAAAAAAAATTCATTTGCTGTCCTGTTACGTCATCATGGCCTTCTTTACACGGTTGCCCCTTTCCAAGTATTGTATTGTACAACTTTTCCATACCTGCCAGCATTTCGCAGATGAAAATAGGGACATCCTTCCGCCATGATAATAATTGTATTTTTTGTACTCTGCCCATCTGACCAGGTTGCCCCAGCCACTCTGATCAACTTCCAGCATTTACAAAAACATAATAAAACGTTAAACAACTTCCCTATGCAGGGTTACCTTCAGATGTCTTCTAAAGGTTTTATAGTTACTTATCTCCTCGGTTTGGGGTCAGAGAACACCATATCCTCCCAACATTTGTCCGATGAAAATAGGGATGCTCTACCATGTCCTCCCGTTGCTCGGTTCCAGCTCCTGACCACCTAGTAGTTTGAAAGCATGTCAAAGTGCAAGTAGATAAATAGGTACCACTCCGGCGGGAAGGTAAATGGCATTTCCGTGCACTGCTCTGGTTCGCCAGAAGCGGCTTAGTCATGCTGGCCACATGACCCGGAAGCTGTACACCTGCTCCCTTGGCCAGTAATGCAAGATGAGTGCTGCAACCCCAGAGTTGGACACGACTGGACCTAATGGTCAGGGGTCCCTTTACCCTTTAACTTTACCATGTCCTCCGGCATTTCTCTGATGAAAATGGGGATGCCCTAAGGAAAATTGGGGCACTCCAAGATCAAATCAGAAACTGGGGTGGCTTCTGTAAATCCAGGACTGTCCCTGGAAAATAGGGATATTTGGAGGGTTTGCGTTTCCAGGTGGCAAAGCAGAACAAGGGAAGAGAGATTTGCACCTCTGGGACACTTACAAAGCCTTTTGCAAGGGAAACAATATTTTTTAAAACGGCCTGCACGGTTGTCTCTAAAAAGCATAAGCGATCATAACCCATTTGGTTACGGTGCCAAGGGAAAGAAAAGGGAGATAAAGCAGTGTGGATGCCAGTTGCTTGAAATTGCGGGAGGGGAAGAGTGCTGTGGTGCTCAGGTCCTGTTTATGGTCCTCCCAAAGGCATCTGGTTGCCCACTGTGAGAACAGGATGCTGGAATAGATGGGCATTTGGCTTGGGCCAGCAGGCTTTTCTTGAGAACACAGGCCAATCCTACTGGATCAGGCCAATGGGCCATCTATTCCTGCATGAGTCAAGCACAAGAGCACTCTTTCCCTTCTGCGCTTCCAAGCAACTGGTATTCAGAAGCATTGCTGGCTCTGAAAGATGGCAGAGCGTAGCCCTCTCCTCCGTGAATTCGCCTAGCCTTCTTTTAAAGTTGTCCAAGTTGGTGGACATCATTGCCTTCTGTGGGAATGAGTTCTATAGTTTCAGGACAGGCAAAAGAAAGGACATCGTCGCAATAGAATCTTCCAACTTTTAGTGTCATCAAATGTCAAGTTCTAGTATTATGAGGGAGAAAAAGGTCTGTATCCACTTTCAACATGGCATGCACAAATTTTACAAACTTCTACGACCTCTTAATCATTTGGCTACGAGTTTGTCTTAAAATATTGATGTTTTGTTTTGACCTACAAATGTAAAGGAAGAAGCAAACATCTGAGTAAAGTAGGGCAGAAGAGGTAGACTGGGTGGTGGAGAGAATCATTGCTCACTTTACATTAGGTGTAGGGAACTTCTGACCTTCCAACTGTTGCTGAATTGCAGCTCCCATTATCCCTGGCCATTGGCCAGGCTACTTGGGACTGATGGAAAGTGTAGTTCAGCTACAGATAGAAGGCCAACCATTTCTCCAAACCTACTTTACAGGAACTGCTAGATATCCTGCAAAACCATCTCTGAGAAAACCAATGGTACCCAAATGAAATCTGGGCCAAAGTTTCTACCGTTGGAAGACTTTAGCCTGTAACTTCGAGAAAATTCTGTCAACGGTGTCCGAAAAGCTGCCAGCACTAGCCCAGGAAAAGCTCAAGCTGTTGGCTGCAGCGACAGAGCTGACGGTCAAGGCACCCACAGGAGAGTTCTTCAAAACAAAATTTGCCCTCAAAGTAAGAGCAAGTATGACAAAAACAGAAGTAAAATGAAGCCTATACACAAGAGCATATGGCCCCTTGACAAAAAGCTTGCCATGTTCCATCTCAGCATGTGTTATGAAAGAAAAAAAATGAGGTTGTGCTCTGGTTTTGGCAAACGATTAGGCCCCTAGCCTAGATAAAAATTGGCTACAAGCACACCCAAGACAATAATGCTCCTGATGTAAAAATTGGGGTTTGGCTTTTGCTGCCCAACTCCTCATGGGACTCTTGAGTCTCTCAAGTCTGTGATCGGTAAGAGAAGAATGGATGGAGGCAGGATCCTGTGGAAAACAAGGTGGATATTTTTCTGTTGCAACAGAGTTCCCTCCCCTCCTTCCAAGGAGGGAAAGACCCTGAACAAAGGTGTGCAGGCACATTTAAAGGTTTTTGACATTGCCCAACCCCCTTAGCCAAAGAACACTCCAAAGTCATCCATCCATCCAAGGAAGCTGGTCTACAGCACAAATCTTGTCTGCCAGGATACCTGATAATGGTTGCCGATTGCATTATCTGGCCATTCTTTTGTGGTTAAAATCCAGGTCACAGGCTCAACCTATTCACACACAAATATGCCGTTAAAACAGACTTTGTAAGCAAAAAGACAATGGGAAGCCTTTCCCCATTTGCCTCCCTTACAACAGGAATATTTTGAGGTCACTGAGTGTGTCAAAATGGCTTCAGGGTTGCTCTCCTGTACTATTTCAGACATGTGGTTTTTATATTTAGATATTTGTGCATTTATGAATATTTATTCTATATTTGAGACATTAGAATTCTTAACACTCCTTTGTCCATTAAAAGCCAGTGCTTAGGTATTCAAATCGTATGGAGTGCCATAATTTATTTTCTTTTTTGTCCATGGCACCTGTTGTTCTGGCAGCCACAGCATTTTTATCAAGCTATGAATGCTGGCGCCTCATTTTTAACCAAACGAAATCACCAAACAATGTATTTGCTGCTTGAACTTTGAAGCACCACTAGGGTCTAGCTCATTCTGTTAGAAGTGTTATGCTAGCTCTTAAAGGCAGTGTAGGGCTTTGGAGGGGGGGTCAGGGTGGGAAAAGAAAAAGTGTTAAGCTCAAAGCTAGCTGCCCTAGTAAGGCAGCTCTCCACCACTGCCCATAGCGAATGTCAGTTTCTCTCCACGATTTCAGATGGGGGTCTTTTCCCCAGCCCTACTTTGAAATGCCAGGGATTGAACCAGTAATGAGCAACAACTACCAACCATAACATTTGGACTCTGCATGTGAGATCCTGGGCTCAAATGGCTGATCACGCCACCTGCTGAACTGTAGACATGTAGCTGGCTGTTGGAAATACTGAAGCACTGGAACAGAAGGAAATCTATTTTGGTAGAATAAGGCAAACCTTACTCTCTCTTCAAAGCCCATAGTTGTCAAGCGATACATTTCCAAACAGGTTTTTGTACCTCTGCAGAGCCCATCCTATCTCCAGAAACACAAGCTTAAGTGTGACCTTGCTGTTGCATAAGGAACCACAATTGTCAGGCACCTTTATTTCTCTTTAGGAAGTCCGTTTTGGCTCTGGGTCCCTTCTTTCAAGGTGCTTCATGCCTGAACTGGTGAAGGTAGCCAGCGAAAGGAGGGATGGATAAATGTTCAGTCTTGAACCCAAGCCTCTGTTCCAAACAAACCAGCATCATATTTGACAGCTAAAGTTTCAAAGAGGATCAGATATATGGAAGACTCACACTTTTAGCCATGATAGCTGTGTTTTACCACAGCTGACAAGAGGTAGCATGCCTCTGAGTGCCTCAAGTTCTCACCTTATAGCAACTTGCAAAAAAGGAACAAGGAGCATGGGGAAATTGCTTGGCTGAGATATCATCCTTGCAGCCTTTTCCGTTTTTTTAAAGGGAGAAGCAGCCTGGATAGCTCAGTTGCTTAGAGTGAGCTGCTGCTAACGCCATGGCTGCAGGTTCGATCCCCGTATGGGACAGCTGCATTGCAGAGGGTTGAGCTAGATGACCCTCAGGGTACCCCACCCACAAAACCTTTACAATTCCGATTCTCAGTGGGGGAGCTACAATCCATCTATTGGAACACAGGAAGTCGTACTGAGTCTGACCACTGGTCCATCAAGCTCGATATTGTCAACACTAGCTGGCACTGGGACTTCAGGGTTTCCAGCAGACATCTCTCCCAACCCCACTTGGAGATGTAGGCAACTGAACCTGGGACTTTCTACACACAAAGCAGATGCTCCTCCGCTGAGATGTGGCCCTTCTGATGGACGGTAGGCATTTCAGGATCAGAGCAAAAACAGGGCACTGTGAAGGATGCTCCTAGGCACATGTGCTGAAGGACACAGTGGAAATTATTGCCTGCAAAGCATGCCAAAAAATGCAGCCAGAATGTATGGTGGGGAGAGTTTGAGGGTATGAAATAATAATAAAAAGTTGTTACAACACAGGAGGCTAACTTACACCGCATCAGACTACTGGGCAGTCTAGCTCTGTATTGTACACTGCCTGGCAGCACTTTCCCCGGGTTTGAAAAAGGATCTTCCTTCTCCCAGCCTTTGACTGAACTTGGGACCTTTAGTGTACAAAGCATGAGTTCTGCTACTAAAACAGGTATGAGTTGTCCCAAACAGATAAACTAACTCTTAGGAAGTTTTTTTTTTGGGGGGGGGCGCTGTCTAGATCCTAAGTCTTTACTTGGACTTCACATGACTCTTTATTTGCAAGGACAAAGTCACTGCCACCACCATGCCCCCAACCCTGGTGAGAAAGAGAGAGAGAGACAGAGAGAGAGAGAGAGAGAGAGAGAGAGAGAGAGAGAGAGAGAGAGACAGCTGACAACACAGATGCACGTCCCAATTCTCAGGAAGATTTTTATGCAATTGATACAACAGCATGGAGGAGTAGGATGGGGGGGTGGAATTGGTTTTCTTTTCTTTTCTCTCCCGTGTGTGTATGTGTGTTTGTGTGCATTTTATTCCTTTTATTAAAAAATGAAAGAAAAAAAGGAGAAATCCAGCTACAGGAAGCTCTACCTTCTCTTCCCCCCACAGCCCCTTGCCACCCCACCCCCCAAAAACCCACCCTCCGTGACTCGACTCCCCCACAAGTTCAACCCCACAGCCTCGGCCATATTACACAAGACATATTACATATTTATAAATATAAACCCCACCCACATGGAGACAGGGGGACGGAGAGAAAGGGGGAGGCTCCACCCTCTTTTCGCATTTATGTTACAGCACATGAACCTGGGGTGGGTGGGTGGGGGGAGAGGGAGGGAGGTAGGCAGGGAAGGGCAGGAGAGAAATGGAACAGGCTGTGGGGGGAGAGCCAAAAGGGGAGTGGGGCAGGGGGAGAAGAGGAGCTGCTAACTATACCCAGATCTTCTCGACTAGACAGGGCCCCCGCAGTGGTCTTGCTGCCCAGGCAGATCAAGACTGCAGCTCACAAGAACAGTTTCACAATGGATACCAAATGCCGGCAGGGCTCGCCAACCAAACCAACAGCCATATTTTTTTTTTTTTAAAAAAAGAAAAACAGTAAGCCACGCAAGGAGAGCGGTTGCCTAACCGGAACTTCCCGGGCTGGAAGGAACCTCTTGTTGTTTGCCCTTCCCGCAAGCCACGTTGTGTGTCGGAACGAGGGAGAACCCAACTGGCCTGCCCCTGGGCCTGCCAAATTCAACATTGAGGAGACGGCTAAGTCCCAGCCAACTGGACCCTGTTTTGCGTCCTGCCCATTTGCGGGCGCGAAAAATGCTCAGTCGTCTCCCTCCTCCTCGCCCTCCTCGCTAGAGTCGGAGTTGGCCGGCATCATGGGGTCGTCGTCGAGCAAGGAGAAGTCCCGCTCCGAGCTGGCGTAGCCCTGAGACAAGTCGTCCATCTCGTCTTCCTCGTCGTCCTCGTCCACGGGCTGCGGGTGGCCCAGGTGCAAGGCACCCGTGGCGTAGCCGGGGTGCCCCAGGCCGGGGTGGAGCAGGGCTGCGGCAGCGGAGGACGAGGCGGCGGAGGCTGAGGCGGCAGCAGTCGAAAAGGGCATGTACTGTAAGGGAGAGCCATGGGCCGTGCTGGCCTGGAAGTGGGCATGGTGCAAGGAGAGGGGCCCCGCGGCGCCCAGCTGGACCCGACCAGCACCCATCAGAGCCATCATGTTGGAAAACTCCATGGGGGTCTGGCGGCCCCGCTTCTGGGCACTCTCAGCCCCAACTGGTCCAGGAAGGAGGCGGTTCATGGTGGGATCGGGCAGGAAGCTCTAGGGAGAAGGAAAAGAGAAAATTGTGTTGCAAGGGGTTGGACTAGGGGGGCTTTTGCCTCCACAGTTCTAGGATTCTAACACTTGGAGGAGGAAAAAATCTAGTAGGCTATTCCCTTCCCACCCATCTTTATTGCCTGCCTCAAACTGTCTTCATGCGTGCCATTTGTAGGGCATGTCCAGGAAGAATGCAAAACTGGTATTATTATTATTATTATTATTATTATTATTATTATTATTATTATTATTTTAAAAGCATAAAGGAAAACTGCGAAGGGCGTGACATTTTTCAGCTGTCATTTTTAACTGCAGACAAAAATCAAGACTCAAAACTGAGAGTAGAGAAGCTCAATTTTAAGTGACCGTGTTTCAAGAGATCAATTGTTATCTGTTTGGACTGTATGTTGGCCCCACATTATTATCGAACTGCTATAGAAAGAAACCAGAAGCCTTTTTTTGCTAGCTATAGTAGGACAGGAAATTCCAGACAATGCAAAAAATCTCTTCCTTTACACGAGGAGAAGCAGCAAGGCTGTTATATGCTAAAATGTGGAAAGAAAGAGCAACCCCGACAAAAGACCAGTGGTTGCTTAAATTAATAGAGCATGCTGAATTTGCCATTATGATGGCCAAAGAAATAGAGAAAGACAGTGGTAAGTGAATGGGAACAACTAGAAAGGTATTTAAAACGGAGTGGTATAAATATAAATCTACAAGCAGGGATTGATTTATGAGCACCTGCAAACAAATCATGGCGTTACGAATAGAGGGGGAAAGAGGGGGAAATTCCAAGGAGTTGTAGCAAACCAAAGAGGGTAAGATAGGATTTAAAGGAAAGATAGGCTGGGAAGTCCATGAATAATCAGAGAGGAGAGGATGAATGTATGAAAACAAATCTAATCAAATGTGATCAAAAACTGCATGCATCCATAAACAAATGATATAGAAATAAGTTTAATGCACCCATACACATTTGTTTTTGGCTCTTGCAAGTGCAGCATGAGTGTCTTGCATGAGGATCAGGTTCTGGGGGTAGCGCATATACACAAAACTGCATATAGAGCTTCCCGAGTTTTGTGCCGAGCAGGCATTGCCCCCCCCCCCAATTATCCCAGAGCATCTCTGGTAAGAGAGGCGGAGAGCTTAAAGGCTCCTTCCACGCCTGCGCAAAATGTGCTTTTAAGTTCGCCGCCTTCCGCGCATTTGTGTGATTTCAGTGCGATTGCACTGCATATGCCGAAAGCTTCGCGAATCAGCAACTTGTTTTGCTTGGCTCGAGGAGCTGGTTGGGCCACTGCAAAGAGTGAGAAGGGACGCCTACGATTTAATCACCTTCTTGCCGTTAGCAGAGATGCTGGCTGCCTGCATCCGCTCCAGACCCATCAGGCAGGCCGGCTCTATCGGAACAGGCTTGGGAAAGCGAGGCCACCTGTGCTTCCGCCGCTCCTCCATGTACTGGCGAGAGGCAAAAAAGAGATAAGAGTTAGTCGCTGTCCCGTGGAGCAAGGGTGGGTCGTGTGTCTCTGAACCCTAGAGATCCAGAAAAGGTTCATTTCAGTTGTTTTGTACAAAATCAGGCTCTCTTCTACAGATTGCTATCAGAAATAGAGCATCGTAATCATACCCTATGCTGACGGGAAGCAATAATCCAGAGGCAGAGAGAGCACAAATTACTTGGATCTACAGGGAAATCTCGAGGAGTTCAAATCCATGAGCATTGGGACACTCTTAACATCTCAACCTACCTAAAAAAGGTCGCCATGAGGATAAAATGGGAGCAAGGGAGAGAACAGCCACTTGTGCTACCCTGATATTATTAGAAGATATAAATGATAATACAGTCGTACCTTGGAAGCCAAACGTCTTGCAAGTCGAACGTTTTGGCTCCCGAACGCCACAAACCTAGAAGTGAATGTTCCAGTTTGCGAACGTTCTTTGGAAGCCGAACGTCTGACGCAGCTAATCGCAAGTCACGCCTTGGTTATCGAACGTTTTGGAAGTCGAACGGACTTCCGGAACGGATTCTGTTTGGCTTCCAAGGTACAACTGTAATAAGTGAGTAAATATCCCAGTCAAAGAAACCGGAAATGGAGGTGTCGGGTGTTGACTTGGGGACCTGGCACCCGAAGGTGGAATAAAAAGGTGTTTGTGAAGGTTAACATCCAAGGAGGCCCACCTAGGGCCTTAGTACAGCTGCAAAGCAAAAGGTGGCAGGTTCAATCCTCGGTATCCCCAGGTAGGGCTGGGAGAAACTCCTGTCTGAAACCCTGGAGAGCTGTTGCCAGTCAGTGTAGACAATGCTGAATGAGATGGAGCAAGGGTCTGGGCCCGGTAAAAGGCGGAAGCTTGCTATGTTCCTGGAGTTCTTAGTACTATCATTTGGGCACACACTGGCTTTTAAGAACTGTTAATGAAAGCATTCTTTCATTGATGAAAATCATCTTTGATTTTACCATGTATTTAAAATACCTGCTGCTGTTGAATTTGTTGTTTTTTGTATCAATGATACTTTTTGTTTCTTACTCCTGGGGACAGAAATCTATGTTGAGCGTGGGACAAAGGGGAACATAGGAAGCTGCCTTTTACCAGGGACCGCTGGGTTCCTCCAGTTCAGCACTATCCATACTAATTGGCAGCGGCTGCCCAGGATTTCATGACAGGGGAGATCTCTACCTGGAAATGCTGAGGACTGAACCTGAGACGTCTGTAGGCAAGGCAGATGCCCTACCACTCAGCTAGGGGGCCCTCCCTTGTTCGCTGGGGCAGGGAACATGCAGGTCTGAAAAGCCCAGAAGCAGGAGGAGAAGGAGGTGGGTCTGCAAACACTCACCGCCAAGAAGCGAGGGTCGACAGCGTATTCTGGGTGGGCCTGCAGCCACACCTCAAGGTCAGCTCGCCGGGGGGCTGCGTCCCCCACCAACAGCGTCCCGTCAGTCTTGTTCACCACCGGGATACGGGCCTCGAGGTCGATATCGGGGCCTCTCAGTGCCTCCAGACACTGCAGCTCCAGCTGAGACCCGAGAGATGGTAAGACAGGGGGGAAAAGGGGGAAGGTGCCCACCAAAACATTTCCCTCCACTCCCCGCGCTCTGGGCTGCAGAGGCTCCCATCTCTTACCTCCACCATCTTCTTGCTGCTCTTCTTCTGAGTGAGAGCGGGGCGGTCGCGCATAGTGCCGTTGGGGACCAGTTTGTGCTTCTGGAAGGTCAGCTTGATTCCCTCTTCCTAGGGACAGCACAGGAGGTTAGGCCAAGGATGGGGAAATGCTTTTCGACCCAAGGGCGGCACTTGCGATGGGGGCAGGTATGGGACTAAATCTGCTTTAAGGAAAAGGGAGGCAGGCAAAGACAACCTCACAGCTTACTCTGCAGTAAGACTGTCTCCTCCATCCCTATCTCCTGGCCAACTGTGGGAAGGATCCTGATGTTTCTTATACTTTGTGACTGTAATCTTACGAATGCGTTTCAGCATAGCCTGAAAGCAACCTTATAAGAATTGGGATCCCTGTATGAGACAGCTGTATATTCCTGTATTGCAGGAGGTTGGACTAGATGAGCCCCAGGGTCCCTTCCAACTCTTTAATTCTTTGATCACAGGAAGTACTTCCACCCACCACTCAAAATTCCCATCTATACTGAGCCTCAACAGAAAGCAAGGCTATTTCTCCGTCGCTTCCTCCACTGATGCTTCCCTAAAATGGAATTCCTTTGAGCGTTAGATCAGAGGAAATTGACACACCTCCCCAAAAATATTAAGTACGAAGAAAACCGGCCACTTCAGTCTCATATATTGTGAAATCAACCAAGAAAACCTCTCCTGCATTTGTCATATCCGGACTGCAAAGGAGGGCTTGGCTGCATCTTCAGTCTTGGCAAAACCCTTGGGAAGAGACTGGTAATGGCTCCTTTTTCAAGTGGGAAACCGAGGCCAAAATAGTATGAAGCCCAAAGCAGAGACCAGGGCAATAGCAAGGACTACTTCCCTAAAGGAGCTTCCCCAACCTGGTGCCCTCCCAGATGCTGCTGAACAGCAACCACCACCAGGTCATTAAGAATGGGAGTTGTTGTAGACCAGTGTTTCCCAAACTTGCGTCTCCAGCTGTTGTTGGACTACAACTCCCATCATCCCTAGCTAGCAAGACCAGTGGTCAAGGATGGTGGGAATTGTAGTCCCAAAACAGCTGGAGACCAGTTTGGGAAACACTGCTGAAGAACAACATCTGGAGAGCACTAGGTTGGCAAAGCACCTCTGTTTACTCTATTTTAAGGTGTTTTTTTTTATAAAAAAAATCTGATTTCAATATTTCACTTCTCTTTCATTCCACTGACCCAAGTTTTTTTTTTTTTTTTTAAAGGCTGTACAACGGAGGTGCCTCAGTGCAAAAAAAGTGAAATTGCTTCATCCATCTCCGGACCGAAGCCTCGGCTCTGCTCGGGGGAGATTCGGTATTAGCATGGCAAGTCGTCACAGGCAAACCTCCCTGGCGTATGTCGCCAGCATGAACATCAGGGGGACGGACGTTGGCCGCTCTGCCACCCTCAGCCCAGCTGCCACTCACATCTTTGATCTGCACGGTAAACTCCTTCTCTTGCCCGCTGTGCCGGAGGCGGGTGAAGGAGGCGGCCCCTTCTTCTTGCGACGCCAGGGGGCAGATGTGGGGGATGGGAGAGCTGGTGTACTCCCCGTGCAGGCGGGGGAGGCCTTCTCCCTGCATGAGGCAGGATCCCACCTGGCCCTGCTGTGCCGTCGGCCATTTCCCAGAGAGCACGGCTTGACATACCAAGTCAATGCGGTTGATGAGCACTCGGTCCTGGCAGAAGGAAGAGAAGAAGAGACCGTCAGTACCGACCACAGAGACCCAACTAGGCAGAGCACATCCTCCAGGTTCACTTTGGCACTCCTCCATCTGGAAACTGGGTCATCCCAAACCCCCTCCCTTCCCCTTTTAGGGACAGAAACCCATTTCTTATTACGGAGCTGTTTTTTTCTTATCGCACCTCGTTGCTGATCTTCGCAAGCCGCTCTGGGATCAGTCTGCGGATAATTATTTCTTACAGGAACTATGCAAACATCGGTTTATCTCACAACCTTAGAGAACGGCAGATTTATTAGGCACTGGCAGACTTGGGAGGGCTGTGTACGAGCCGTGCTGAAAGGAACCCAAATCTGCTTGAAAGGGGATAGAATCTGAAAAACTGGGGTGCCACCACTAAGAAGGCCCTCTCTCTTATAACCAGTTGCTGCATCTCAGACTCAGGTTCATGAAACAAAGGTTACGGGCTTTAAGTGAAAAGTAGGCCTTTGTTGCTACAAGTGGACGCAGAGACAAGTTTCCTGAAAAATGAGAAGACAACTGCAACGGGGTTCAAATAAGCAGCGCTCTTGTACAAGTCTGGTCACAAGAATGCATTCTATAGCAGTTACAACCCACTTCAACAAATCTAAGCCAATCGGCATTCTTTTTCGCTCCTCTGAATTGCACTCCCCAACTTCCTCATTTTAATAATATATTACTGAACTTAAGGACAATGAAGAGTAACTCTTTAGTAAGCATGCTTTCATCAACATCTTCATTCAATCTACATTGTTCAGTCCACCCTTATTCAATAGTTTATGATTAAATGTAACTGATTTCTTGCATTCCTCCAGGGCGCCAGAGTACTGGTTGCTATGGTTACTATCTTTAAACTGAGCCCCCCCCCCTTTACTGGGAAGGGTTAGTGCAAGTTCACACAGTTATACTAATATAAAAAACTACCAAGAAAATGGAGCCTTCGAGAAAATGCAGCTTTTGAGTTTTCTCCTTCACACGAACAAGATGGGACAGAGGCAGGTGTTCCTTTTGATACCCTGACCCTAAGTCGTGTAGGGCAAGTGTGGGGACCCTTTGGCCTGCCAGATGTTGCTGAACTACACTCTTGTTGCTGAACTACACCATGCTTGTTGGTGCTGATGGGAGTTGTAGTTTAGCAACATCTCTGGGAGGACGAAAGGTTTTAAAAAGGCAAATGCCAGTGCTTTGAACTGGTAACCACTGAAAAAGATTTGTGAGCATTCAGTTAAGATACTTTTCCACTGACTGGTCCACTTCCAATAGCCTAAAAAACGACACAGGAACGGCCATGACCGGATAGTTCAGTTGGTTAGAGTGTGGTGCTGGCAACACCAAGGTTGCAGGTTCAATCCGCACAAGGGACAGCGGCATGTTCTTGCATTTCAGGGGGTTGGACTAGCTTTCTTACCCTATGCTAGTTCCTACACCCCCACCCCCACCCCACACTCTGATTTCTTCAGCCAGGCAAGCAGGAAAACGTTGCTAGAGTCCAAGGACACATTCCAGCCAGGGAAAAGACACTCAAAAGAGGATGTGAGCTGGGGAAGAGTCCCCACGGGACAGAGAAGAGGGGCCTGGAGTGCTGTACAGCTTGGCTCTTCGACCTGAGATTCCCCCATCTGTGCCCTGGACCCCTGGCGATCCAATTCGGGATGCACTTAGATGGAACTTGTCCCCCACTCCAGCACAACTTACAGAGCCACAAACCACCTCCCTCTGCTAAACCTGTTACCTTTGGCCACTCATGGGCCCGCTGGCGCTCCTGCAACAGCAGGTCAGAGGCGCTTGGCTGCGGGGAGTTGCCCTCGTGGGAGGTGGGCAGAGAGAGAAGCGACGACTCTTCCTCCTCAAACAGCTTCCCGCCGCAAGAGGCCTCTTCGCCTGGGAATGGAAGAGGGGGGGGGAGAGAGAAAGAGCCTGAGAGGGGCCGCCGTGGAGAAACACATAGCGGAAACGGGCAGAGATGTCAGCCTAGACAAAGCCTGGCTCATGGGCGCTTTTTGTGCTTCCTGAAGATGGGAATGCTCTTTACCTAGAGGAGACGGTGCAATATCTGGAATGAAAATGCATGGGGCCACCCTCTAGCAAGGCATGCCATTTTAGGGGGATAAATGTAACCTTTGCAAATTTCCTCAGTGAGGGGTCTTTCAAATATGTTTTGGGGTGTGCTATTATTTTTGTGACTGGACAACATTTAGCTTGGTAGAAGAAGAAGAAGAAGAAGAAGAAGAAGAAGAAGAAGAAGAAGAAGAAGAAGAAGAAGAAGAGTTTGGATTTGATATCCCGCTTTATCACTACCCGAAGGAGTCTCAAAGCGGCTAACATTCTCCTTTCCCTTCCTCCCCCACAACAAACACTCTGTGAGGTGAGTGGGGCTGAGAGACTTCAGAGAAGTGTGACTAGCCCAAGGTCACCCAGCAGCTGCATGTGGAGGAGCGGAGACGCGAACCCGGTTCACCAGATTATGAGTCTACCGCTCTTAACCACTGCACCACACTGGCTCTCACACTGGTATGCCTGCATTTGATGAAGAAGCACATAAAACTGCTTTTGGAAAACCAAAGAATGTTAATTTGACCTCCTGAAGATCTCAGGTGATGATAAAAATAATTTTAATAATGTAACTGCGAGTACTTGGCAATCATTTGTAATGATTCCACACACATTTTACTTGCCAAGCAAAACTAAATTACCTTCATTTGACCAAAATATCTTTTGAATTCCCACGTCGTGTTTCCCAATTTTTAGCACCCCTCGTTTTGGAAATTTGAGAGTAGAAAAATCCGACACGCCGTAACGCCCTAGGAAGGACGCATGCAGGGCGACTGTGGCATGCAATCGTTTCTGAAAGGGCATAGGGCTGAGCACAAATAAGAAGCCACCTTTGCTGGTCTGAGTCTGTGCCTAAACAGGAGACCACTTGGGAACCTTCTGTACACCCATCATGATTTCCCACAATGAAAAAACAGATGGGGATTCACATCTTCCAGTGGAGAGGTCAAGGGGGGGGGGGTAGGAAACCCTTGGGAAAATTCCTCACCGTCACTATCATCTGAGCACCCCGAAGTAGAAGAGCAAGACGAAGAAGCGGAGATCTTGCTGAGGTCCAGCTCCGAGTCAGAGTCGTCCACCGATTCAACTTTAATGGGGAGGGCTGTGGGCTGCTGTCGAGGAGTGGGGAGCTCATGCAAGGGCGGCGGCAGGAGCAGGGGGACAGGAGGAGCGGCCGCTGTCACCACGGCAGCCCCGGGAAGAGGCAGCCCCAAAGGCTGCGGCGGGGGAGGCGGCGGGGGTGGCGGCGGCAGCGTCCCTGTGCTCCCCGCCCGACTGTGCATGTGGTTGAGTCGAGCGGCCAAGAAGGAGAAGTCCGGGTCCTGCATGATGGTGGCGTCGGTCTGGCTGAGGCCGTGGCGGGCCACGCCACGCAGCAACTCTCCGTCGTGGCGCCCGCATTGCCACCAGGGAGGCATCTCGGGGCCCGGGGGCTGGCAGAGGGCAAGGCGCTCCTCCAAGAGCGGGTGGCACAGGACCTGCTCCCGCAGGCGCCGCAGGAGGTCGATGCGGTACAAGGTACGTGAGGCCCTCTCCTCCGTGATGGGCTCAATGAACAGCGTCGGGTCTGGAGACTCTGGGAGGGAGAAGAGGGAAGGACGTTATCGCTTACCAAGAGGGAAGCGCTTGGATGGATGCCTTCTCCGGCTCATGCTAAATTAGGGATTACATTACTTCCTTTTTATCGTTTTTCATTCTTACCATATCTCTAGATGTATAGCATACATGTGCTAAGAAACCAAAGTAATCGAGATTCAACGTTTTTGTTTGACCCACCTTGCATTTCAAGACACTGCCGTTTACTGCTGTCGTTTCTTCTCTAAATACAGTCGTACCTTGAAAGTCAAATGGAATCCGTTCTGGAAGTCTATTCAACTTCCAAAGCATTTGGAAACCAAAGCGCAGCTTCCAATTGGCTGCAGGAGCATCCTGCAGCCAATCGGAAGCAGTGGAAGCCGAGCCGGATGCTTGGCTTCCGGAAATCGCTCGAAAACCGCAATACTCACTTCCATGTTTCGATCGTTCGGGAGCCGGTTTGTTTGGGAGCCAAGGCGTTTGAGATCCAAGGTACGACTGTATGTGAAAACTCAAAAAAGGAAAGGAGGGGTGGGCAGCTGAGTCCAGAGAGCGGCAAGCCAGAAGGACCTGCAGCTCAGCAGGAGAGAATCTGCCTCGCATGCAGAAGGTCCCAGGTTCAATCACTGGCTTCTCCAGGTAGGGCTGCAGGTGTCTTAAATTCTAGGGAGCCAGGAAACTGAGTACCAACAATACTGATCTGATGGTGTAAGGCAATTTTCAATGTTGCTATGGAAGCCCTGGTTGGGGGTGGAGGTGGGTAGACAACACAAATGGACAAGGACTAAGACTTGGATATATTATTTGAAGGAACTGAAAGGAAGAAGAGGAGACCAAATCCACAGCTGACCTCACCGTCCACAGAAACAACTGCACATTCCTGTAGGCCAAGAGACGGCAAGGAAAGCACATCCAGCTCTAATGAGACCAGTCACTCTACATCTCAACCTTGTGCCCTCCAGGTGTCTTTGGCACTCCAACTCCCAACAGCCTCAGCCAGCTTGGTCAATAGCCAGGGGTGCAGGGAGTTGTAGCTCAGCACCATGCGGTGGGGTAGGACTGGACTCCTCCCGTTACTAACCATCGCTTGCCGCGGGAGGCAGCCGGCACACTTGCCGGCACATGGCCACGAAGCCGTGGAAATACTTGGCGAGGCTCTCGTCCGTCTTCTTCTCCAGCCGGGCCATGGCCCGGAAGCGGCCCCAGTGGAAGCGCATGGTGTCTGGGTCGTACTCCACCCCGAACGTGGAGACAACGCGGTAAAAGTCGGATTGCTCTCGGCGTGTCCACCTTTGAAGGAGAGGCAGGGTTGGGGAAGAGCAAACCTGTTAGATGTTTCAGTAGGAGAACCTCCAACCTAACCAATCCTGAGTCTCCATCCCATTCCTAAGCCAATGGCTGGCTGCTGCAGGGGCAGGGCTAAGCAACCACTTCCTGGTTCACCAGTCAGGAAGATCAGACCGCAGTGACAGGTACCAGGGACAGGTGCCCCCCTAAAAATTTTTTTACCAGTGATGATCCCACTGGGAGTTCCATTCTGCCCTTGTGCTCTCCCCATTTTGACAAAGGGCACTGAAAATGTCTCTTTTCTAGTATTTTACTGAATTTTCTTTTTATGAATAATCCCTGCTGGTTTTCAACAGTTTATCCTAGTGCACGATTGAGTTGTTTTTTAAAGAAATGGTGGATTTGGTACTTTAAAAACTTTATTATTGTTTTATGTCTTGTCCTTGTTGCTTTGGAAGGATTTTCACCCTTAAAAATGGGATAGAAAGTAATGGGTTATAGCCAAGGTTAATCCTACTCAGAGTTGAACAATTAAAATGAATGGATGTGACTGACTTAGGTTCAGTAGCTCTACTCATGAGTAGGGTTTCCCTGGCTAAAACCCAAAGGTATACTACCTAATTCAGATTTCTATTTTTTCTCATATGCAAATCCAACCAACCAACCAACCAACCAACCAACCAACCGACTCTCTTGATTAGTGGACTAACGGGGTAACCCTAAACATGCTTATTCAGAAGCAAGTCCCAACCAACTCAATGGAACCTACTCCTTCATATATGTGATGACGACGACGACTAGAACTATACTGCTGCCCTATACCCAGGGGTTTCAGGGCAGTTCACAGAATAAAATCAAGATATAAAACCACAAAATACATAACAAAAATAAAAACAGCAACTGAATAGCGCCCCCCCCCCCCCCGAAAAAAAAAAAAAACATTTTTAAAGGGCATAGGATGTAAATCTTATCAACCAAAGGCCTGGTTAAAAAGGAACGTTTTTGCCTGCCGCCTAAAGGTGTACAATGAACCTTGGCAATGAACCTTAAGATTTACTTAACTGGGTGGCAGTCCTACTAAACAGAATGTCCCCATCATCTCCATAAAGTAACAGTGCGCCTGTTACAGGGGCCCTGAGCATATGTGGCCGCAGAACTGGGGGTCACCTCAGCCCAGGCTACTGTGAACAGACATGCCCCCCCCCCCGGCGGCCTCGCAGCCAAGCCCAGAGCGTTTACCTCTGTTGCTTCTCTCGCCGCACCATCTCCTTCAGCTTGAAGGCGGCCTCACAGCGCCGCCGCCGCCGGTCCCCTCGTTCCGCCGCCTCCATCTTGAGCTGCTCGCGTTTGTAGCTCCGCTGGAAGGCGGTGATCAGCCTCCGCAAGCGAGCTGTGATGGCCGAGGCTGGGGGCCAGAACAAGTTCCCCGGCTGACCTGAAGGGAAGGCGCAAGCTGCGTCACGGCGATTCCTGTCCCTCTTGGCACCACAGCCGACAAACACCCAGTACCCCCAACCCCCCCCAAAAAAAGCATTCGTTTCCATCGCTTCCTTTGACAAGCAACTATTTACCTTCTTCACCGTCCACCACAGATATTTCCTCATCCATCATCATCAGTGGGTCACCCTGCAGCCGAGAGATTGGTGTCAGAATTATTCCGACTAGATACTCCAACCGTAGAGGGGCCCACATCCAGAACAATCCACCAGAATGAAAAATAGAACCCCCCCTCCCCTTAAAAAAATCCCTTTTTAAAAAAATCAAGCTCCTAATACACATTCTTGGTGGCCTTCCATCAAGAGGCAAAATCTGTTTCATTTTAATGTCTGACCTACTGGGCTGATTTGTTTGGTATGTGCTATTCTGCATTCTAACCAGTATTAACCAATTTAATTTTGCTGCCATTTTTACCTGCTCTTATCTGATTTTGTTGTCATATTGCTTACTTGTTTGTAATCTTTTAAATTATTATTCTGGATTTTATTGCCATTAGCTGCATTGGGTGTATAATACATGTAACCAATAACTTAATATTAGATTGCTATCTATAAAATATATATGGGGTGGGAAATAGATTTCTTTTTACTTTTTTTAAGTCTGTGGGCACATCAAGATTTTTGAAGAAGAAGAAGAAGAAGAAGAAGAAGAAGAAGAAGAAGAAGAAGAAGAAGAGTTTGGATTTAATAGCCCGCTTTTCACTACTCGAAGGAGTCTCAAAGCGGCTAACATTCTCCTTTCCCTTCCTCCCCCACAACAAACACTCTGTGAGGTGAGTGGGGCTGAGAGACTTCAAAGAAGTGTGACTAGCCCAAGGTCACCCAGCAGCTGCATGTGGAGGAGTGGGGAAGCGAACCCAGTTCCCCAGATTACGAGTCTACCACTCTTAACCACTACACCACACTGGCATTGGTCATTCCTCTCCCCCACACCCCAAAAGGAGAAGAAAGTGAACCCAGAAATGCACTTCGTTATTCAAAAGGACCCAGTAGAGTTAATTTGAGCCTTGAAAAGCACATAGAGCTGAAAGAGGAAGTGGGGCAGAGCGTCACTCTCCCCACTTCCCCTCTGGGAGAAAAAGGCAGCCACCATCACCAGCTAACGGGACTGTAGAGCTCAGAGCCTTTGCGAGAAGCTGGGAACCAGGTGAAGGGGGGAGACATGGAGCAACGTTTGCGGCTCCAGTACTGCGCTGGCTCAGGATCTCACCTCATCATCCGGCTCCTTGGCGGGGCCTCCCACTGGTTTGTACTCCGGGTCCTCGCAGTCCTTGTCGAAATCGACCCTGCCAGCAAAGGGGGGGGGGAGAGAATTGGTTCGTCATTTCTGCTTCAATCTCAGCTCTTCCCCCAATCCCCTTCATGCAGACACACCTCAGGTCTTCCCGCGAGAAGCAAGCTGAACTCACTGACACCCGGTGCCTCGGTATTAGCATGGCAAGTCATCATAGGTGTGTGCTTCTTCAGCCCGCCCCCTGCCCCCCCCCCCCCGCACCAGCTACTCACCCCTCTCCTACATCCTGGCGATGCTCGGCGGCGATGGCCTTGTCGTCAGGGCGACCAGCCTTCTCCAGGAAGCAGAGCGCAGGATCCGCTCGCATGGTGTTGTACTTCTCGTAGCCTGAAAAGGGTGCCAAAGGGATGAGAGGTTTCAGGGTTTGCCTGAGCGCAATCTCAGAGAAGATCAACGGACCTTAGATTCAATACTGTCATCATTATTTAATCATATTAAATACTGTATTTTTCCATGTATAAGACTAAGCTTTTTTCCTTAAAAAATGTCAAAATTTAGGGGGTGTCTTATACACGGATACATCCCCCCATTTTCTTAAATCTGTGTCCCCCAAAATAGACGGAAAAATGCAGTAAACATGCAGTTATTTTGATGGGTCTCCTCCAAGTATCACTAATGTTGAGAGTTACCTGTATATTTCATATGATCACAGAATCGAAGAGTTGGAACGGAACCAAACGTTCAACTCCCTACCCAACCTATTGGTTCTCAGGTCAACACAGCATTTGCTCATCACTCCATAAACAATGAATTACTTTCCCTTGGTATAATAGGCTTCATGTTTTATAACCTTGTCTTGTTCAACCATCGTGTCTACGTTATGAATAGTTCCAGCCACTACTTTCCATGTGTTCACATACCTGTGGTTTATTTATTTCGGTGTTATTTCATGTCTCTGTTTGACAGTGATATATCGCTGCATATGGACTGTGTTTACTGTCACCAGGTCCTGTTTGTTTTTGCAGAAACTTGCATAAATAACCTTCTCTTTTTTGAAAATCAGTAAAAATGAAAAACAAATGTCGCGCGCGAAACTTGAAAGGAAGGATGTGCCCAATAGAATTTTAATGGAGGGGGCGAGAATGCTGGGAATTAACCTGCAATCAGGCAAGACACTGAACAGGAAGAGCTGTAGCAAAACTGTAGAGCCTAATCCTAACCCGAACATCTAAATAAATGAGGGCTATAGTTTAGTGGTAGAGCATTTGTTCAATTCCTGGCATCTCCAGGTAGGGCTGTTTCAACCATACTGTGCTAGATGAACCCATCGTCTTGACAAGGCAGCCTTCATATGCTACTGTGAGCGCAGCTCAAAACAGGTTGTGACCTCAGATTCCTTCCCCAGAATGGTCCTGCAGCAGCACCTACCATGTTTGAAGACCCCAAGGAGCAAAGACTTGTCAGCTTCTGTATCCCACCAGGCTGTGGGGACCTCTGCTTGGTCCACCAGTGGGAACCACATGTCGATTTCACTGCAGGATCGAACGACATTTGGGAAGGGGGTGCAGCAAAGGCAGGAAGGAAGAGAAAAAGAAAAAAAACAGGAGAGAAAAAACAAAGCGTCAGAGGCAGCCAAGTTCACAAAAGTGTAATGTTCAACAGCAGGGGTGGCCAACTCCCAAGAGACTACGAACTACTCACAGAGTGATCTGCCCCCTTTTTTGGGGTTCAGGTCAGAGTTGTTGAGTTTTTTCAGGGAGGAGGTAAAATGTTGAGCTTTTTTAAGGGAAGCCACAGTTGTTCAGCTTCTTTGGGGGAGCCAGTGATCTACCAGTGATCTACCGCAGACGTCCAGTGATCTACCGGTAGATCACGACCTACCTGTTGGACATGCCTGTTCTATAGGAACAGATGCAACTAGAAGTTCATAGAGAACAGGAAGTGGGGTGGATGTGATCAGTCCCAGAATAGTGAACATAAAAGCATTGGCTTTAAGAGGGATGTGACATTTTGTTTTTACAGGTAAATTCATGGAGGGTAAGGCTATCAACAAGGGACCCAGGTGGCGCTGTGGGTTAAACCACAGAGTCTAGGGCTAGCTGATCAGAAGGTCGGCGGTTCGAATCCCTGCCACGGGGTGAGCTCCCGTTGCTCCGTCCCAGCTCCTGCCCACCTAGCAGTTCGAAAGCACGTCAAAATGCAAGTAGATAAATAGGGACCGCTCCAGCGGGAAGGTAAACGGCGTTTCCATGCGCTGCCCTGGTTTGCCAGAAGCGGCTTAGTCATGTTGGCCACATGACCCGGAAGCTGTCTGAGGACAAACGCCGGCTCCCTCGGCCTATAGAGCGAGATGAGCGCCGCAACCCCAGAGTCGGACACGACTGGACCTGATGGTCAGGGGTCCCTTTACCTTTACCTTTAAGGCTATCAACAGCTATCACAACGGGAATCACAAGGGGAGAGAGTGCTGTTGCACTCAGTTTCTTGCTTGTGGGCTTCCCATGAGGGGAATCTGGTTGGTCACTGGGAGAATGAGATGCTGTACTAGATGGTGATGGGTTCAAGCCTCAAGCTGGGCAAAAGATTCCTGCATTGCAGGGGGTTGGACTAGATGACCCTTGGGTCCCACTTCCAGCTCTACAATTCTATTCTTCTCCTTACACCCCAATCTGTAAACAAGGATGCTAGGAAGCTACAGCTCTCATTCCAGGGATGAGTTTCAGCCATGAAACTCACTAGGGGATCATCTTTCAGCCTGACCTACCTCGCAGAGCTGTTGTGTGAGGATAAGCACAGTTGGGGAAGACACATGCAGGCTACTCTAAAAGCTGCTTAAGAGGAAAGGCAGGGTTTTTTTAAAAAAAAAACACACACCCCATGCAACTTATAAATAAGTAAATGAAATATTACCTGGAAATAGTGCCTGCCAAAACCTTTTCAGCTTGGTCCCCGATCACCTCCTGGCGCAGGTAATACAGCATACGGACACGTAGGAGAACCCTGGGGAGACAACAAGGACTTTAAGCTGGGAGAAGACGAGGCAGAGGACTGTGAGCCCTTTGCTAGCTGCACCTGACAATATCCAAGCCTCTGCCCTTGTTATCCCTCTCCTAGGGAACTGGAAGAGGACAGTGATAATCTTTTTGTTGTTGTTCCAGTCTGAGCACATATGAATTGCAGACTGATGGTGGGGAGGAGGAATACACATGCTAAAAATTGGAGAAATCGTAAGCTACCTCATTTGACATTTTTCTTGGGGGGGGGGGGGCAGAAGAGAAAGGACAATGGGGACAGCACTACCACTAATACTCATTAGATTTATTCGTCGTCTTCCTCAAAAAAAGTCTGAAAGTGCCTTGCAGAGCCATAAAAGTATACCAAACTCACGTTCAAAAATGAAAGCAAGGAAGAAATACAATATAGCGGAACTATTTACTAAAAGCGCTCATCAAACTAATGCTATAAAAAGGGCGAATCCTACACACACCCGATTAAAATATGGACACTGCAAACAGGGTGGAAATTAACAACCAAAATTCTGGGGAAACAGGGATGTCTTAGGCTGCCACCTAAAAGCCGATCGTGAAGCACCAGGTGAATTTTCCCTAAAGGAGAGAAAACCCTGAGAAATCACATCAAGTTACCACTCTCCACACCAACTTAGATCTACGGTCGTACCTTGGATCCCGAACACCCTGGAACTCGGACGTTTTGGCTGCCGAACGCCGCAAACCCAGAAGTGAGTGTTCTGGTTTGCAAACGTTCTTTTGGAACCTAAACGTCCGACAGGGCTTCTGATTGGCTGCAGGAGCTTCCTGCAGCCAATCAGAAGCCGCGATTTGGTTTCCGAATGTCCTGGAATGGATTCCATTCAATTTCCAAGGTACGACTGTACACAATTGTGGTTTTTCGGATGGACTGCAGCCGGCCACATCCTGAGAAACCAAGCAGTTTGCAAAACTATAGCTTTGGGGATGGGAGCAAAGTACCCGCAACTATTTCTCTACCACAGTGGCGGTGTGATGGGGCTTCTCTCTATTCCGAACGAACAGTTGGAATGGGTTTGAGAGTTAAAGTGGGGGGGGAGAGGGACCTGCTCTCGCTAGCTGTACTGGTGTGCCGAAACAAGATCCCTTCGCATCCCATCCCATCCTTACTTGTTGCATTGGTGCTTGAGGTGCTTCTTGTAGCCCTCATCCTGGAAGAGGGTGTCGGGGTTGTACTTGCGGATCCACTCGGCTTTCTGGAGGTCGAAAGTGGTCTGGGACTTGACCTTCTTCCCTTTGCGGCCTCGCGGGACTGGGATGGACAGGCCTGCCCGAGGAACAGGAAGTGAGCTCAGAGCAGGGGCATGGCTCTCTAGGTATAACATGGAACCAGTGCAATAGGGATTAGGGTCACCCCAGATTTTCCATCATATCTCGTGCTCAAACATATTTTAAAAAAGAACCCATACACAGCTACCCGAGGAGGAGTTTACGAGGATGCAAAAACAAAGAGTATACCTCTCCCAGCCTCCCACAAAACCATCCACATTCCCCTTTCCCCAAGAGTCCCGCCATCTTGAATTTGCCAACATGCTTGAATTTGCTTCCCCCCTCGCCCAAACAACCCACATCTTGCGATATCCCAAGACAGCGGCAATGTTAAAATGGCAGGCCCAGCTTGGCCAAGGCCTTCACGACAACGAGAGGAAGGGCCCTGGGATATGGCACAACCCCAAATGGACGGCAAGAGAGAGAGAAATCAAGGGAGCTCCCCCCGCTTACCGGAGTGGTTCTGAAGTTCCTTGGCTTTGCCGTTCTCAACCGGGCTAATGAGATCCCAGATGAACCCCTTGATATTCTCGTCGCCCCGGTAGTGCATCAGGCAGTAGACAAGGATGGCCCTGCAGATGGTCTCCACGTCCCGTTCAGACATGCGCCGCTTGAACCGTCCGTGCGACAGGATCTCCCGCCAGCGGCCCCAGCTGCCGGGGAAAATTGGCAAAGTCAGAGCTGTTCCCTTGCTTTGTCTTTTGTCAAGACAAAGGATGAGCAAGTAAAATCCTCAATGATACATTGGGCAATAGATACTGGTCATAATATACACATGGAAGCATGGGAACGATTGTAGAATATGGATATAAAATTTACACCATGTTACAGTCCAAAAGAAAATGATATGAAAATGATATCTTGATGGTATCTAACACTGAGTAAATTGGCAAAAATGTATAAATCTAAATCACATAAGTGTTGGAAATGTAAAGAGAAAGAAGGCTCTTTTTTATCATATGTGGTGGTCTTGTAGCAAGGTTAAAGCTTACCGGGAAATGATATACAATGAAATGAAAAGGGTGTTTAAAATAACCTTTATTTTAAAAAACTCAGAAGCTATTATTTTGGGAATTATAGGGATAGAACTACCGAAAATGTATAGAAACTTATTCATGTGTGCTACTACAGAGGCAAGAATGCTACTTGCCCAAAAATGGAAAGAAGCAAAAGTCCCAGCCAAGGAAGAATGGATATAAAAACTTGTGGAATACACAGAAATAGAGAAACTTACCAGAAGAAAAAGAAATAAAGATAATAAACTTTTTATAAAAGAATGGAAATGGCTTATTGAATATTTACAGATAAATTGTTAACAGATAAGATCATTGGCAGGTTTATTGTAATAACCTGCAGTTTTATAAATAAATGATCAAATTAAGTTCCTTTGGATATGCAGAGGATATTAAAAATAAATTTAAGGAACCGCAGAAAGAGGGGAAAGGAAGTAAAGTTTTGATAGTGAAATGTATAAACTTGAAAAGTATAAATAAAATTTGAAAAACTGGAAAAAGTGGGGGGGGGGGAGAGAAAGAGTTCCCTTGCACGCCAGGAACTGTAAACCTACGCATGCTGACCTGAGATCAAGTCCTGTAGAACTCAATGGCACTTACTCCTGAGTAAGCACACAGAGAATTGCCCTGTATTGTCACTAAACCGATTACTGCTTCTAAAGTGGATTTATAAAAGAGTCCACCTTCCCCGCAAGCCCCAGGAACACACTGCCCGTATGCTGGCGAGTTTTCACACACAACCAACAAAATCTTCCCCATGCCACATACCCATAGACTAGCAGTTGTTTCTCCACCTGGAAGCAGTCCGTGCGCCCGTAGGAATGGTGGAGCGGGTGGTGGTGGCGGTCGTGGCGCCGCGAGCGCGGCCGGTCGTCGTCGTCGCTCTCCAGGTCGGAGAACTCCACCAGGTCGTCGTCCTTCAGGGTGCTGAAGTGGCGCGTCTGCTTGCGCACGCGGGGGGTGTCAATCACCAGGTTGTTCTGCGGAGGGGAGAGAGGAGGCGGCCTTAGGCTGGTCTACCAAAGCACCAACCCTTCCCACGAGGCAATGCCCAAATGTAAAACCGTCCCCTGCCTTCATCAAGATATGTGAAGGCTGGACCGCCTTCTTTTATTGTGGATGAGGCAGGGAGCATTTGTTTCATTACATCTGCTCAACAGCCAACGCTAATTTCTCCCACTCTTTATTTCAAAGCTATTTATACCTTTTTATCAGAAAGGCACCTGGCCAATTTGGTTGACGATGAATATCGCTGCAGACCTTTGTGAGATTATGGTCTTTCCAACGAGTGGCTCCGGTCCAGGTTTGTAAATTGTATTCCTTTAAATGTGGTGCGGATCCTACACCCTTTTAAAATGTGGGTTTTTGGGGGGTTGGTGGGGGGTTATTGGGTTGTTTTTATTTTGATTATGCATTTTATGGTTTTATAGTTTGATTATATTCTGTGAACCGCCCTGAGACTTCCAGGTTTGGGTGTTATATTAATAATAATAATAATAATAATAATAATAATAATAATAATAATAATAATTTTAGACAGACTGAGGGCTGGGGAAGGAACTACAACTCACTTAAAAAAAAAAAGAACACCATGCTTCAGAATGTCAAGTGTCTTGTGAAGTCCTCATGCAGCCAGTCAAAGCCTGAATTAATGATGGGGGCAGGCTTTCCCCTCTCCCAAGCCCATTCCTCAACACACCTTGCTGTTGAGCATATCCAGGTCCAAGTCTGCCTTCTTGGCCCACTTCTGCCAGAAGTTGGGGTCGTCCAAGGCGATGTCCGTCCTGTTTTCTGAGGCCACAAAGCTCGCCTGGGAGAGGAGAACATATATATATATATTTAAAAACAACAATAACATATTTTTTATTTCTTCCATTTGTTCATTCAACTTACATTTGTTCATTCAACAATTATATTCCAGTTGAGAGGAGAATCATTTTTTTAAAGGGTTGATGGGGGTAGGGTTGGCTATCCTACTGTAACATGACATGCACCCTTAGTGAGCATAACATCTATACTATGGAACCCGGCAGGGTTTGGTTTAGTTTTAAAACAGGGGTCAGCAAACTTTTTCAGCAGGGGGTTGGTCCACTGTCTCTCAGACCTTGTGGGGGTCCCGGATTATATTTGGGGGGGGGGGGCTGAATGCCGCACAAATAACCCAGATGCATTTTAAATAAAAGGACACATTCTACTCATGTAAAAACACACTGATTCCTGGACCATCTGCGGGTTGGATTTAGAAGGCGATTGTGCCGGATCCAGCTCCTGGGCTTCGTTTGCCTACCCATCTTTTAAAACAAAGCAAATGGGTTTCTATGCTTCATGGCTCGTTTTTTTTGGGGGGGGGACCAGACAGAAACAAACAAAATAAAAAAATAAGAGCCTCCTGGATCATATTATTAAGTTCAGCACCCTGTTCTCAAAAGTGGCTAGCCAGATGCCTGAAGGAAACCCACAAGCAGGAAGGATCTGAGTACAAACAAGTAAATATTATTAATTATTATTATTATTAAGTGCCCTTTCCCCTCTGGTGGTTTCCAGCAACTGGGGCAGTTTGTTCTGGCCCTCTGCACACACTAAACTCTCCCCTCCATCAATCTCCAATTCCCCCAAACAAAAAAGGAGGAGGAGGTAGCTAAAGAGCAATTACCTTGGCGAAGGTGGAGCCCTTCCCTTCGCTCTCAATGGTGATAGTGGTTGTCCGCCGCAGCAGAATCTGGTCAATGTCCTCTTCGCAGAACTTGGAGCCCTCGTCGTCCTCTTCCATGATGGCAGCATAGGCTCCCTTCCGCAGCAGGTCTTCGATCTCCTTCTTTGAAAACTGCTGGATCTGAGAGGGGAACAGGAGGCAACGACAATGGAGTGGGGGGCGGAGATTAGAAGACCATCTCTGACCTGCCTTGGAATGGAAGCAGGAATCATTCTATCAGGCTCTGCTGAAAAGCTCGACTCACATCAGGAGGAGCCACCTTCCCCTGAAAAGTTTCCATTGCAGATTGTCATGATTAAGAACCACTATGTAACTTCAACGATCAGAGCCTGAGATTGAGCCCCGCCTTGCCTTCCTCTCCCCTTTTCCCTGTGTGTCGTGCCTTCTAGACTATAAGCCTACGAGTAGCGAAGGTTTTGCTTTATGGTACGCAAAGTGCTCTGAAAGCCTTTCTGGCTGAAGCATGGGATGCAAACGCTCTAAACTTTCTACTGCTTTTGATATTTTCTTATATTGCTGTACATAATGTTAATGGTGCACATAAATGTTTATGACTGAATGAAGAAATACACAAAATTATATTATGCAAAGCCACCAGAGCAGAATATGGACAGTTTTGATACTCTGCTCTTCACCACCATCACCCACCAGTCAGTCTGAAAAGCAGAGTGGGATGGTGCACAGAAATGGAAATAAGTTTCCAACGAAGGAGGAATGGCTTTTAAAAGTTATGGACTATGTGGAAATGGAAAAGCTGACAGCAATATTAAGAGATCAAAATGACAAACTTTTTATACATGAACGGAGGCCTTTTTTGGACTGTTTGGAAAAGCACTTGGAACAACTGAAATCACAGGCAGAATTTGAGACAGGAGCAGCAGAATAAAAACGATAAAGGGGATGAGTGAGGGGATTTTGGTAATAGACGAGAATTTGATATAGAACGCTGAAGAGGAAAGTTTGAATAAAAACGCTGTGGGGGTGGGAAGTCAGTACATGAAGCAATACAACTAAACAGCTGAAGTCAGTTTGTTAAAAAAAACAGGAAATTCAATAAAAACTATAATGAAAAAAGCAGTGTGATGCAACTAGCTAGAATAGACGCTTCTTTGGGGTGGGAGAGGATGAGGGTGGTAGGGGGGAGGCTCCCAATTGAGCACACATTCCTAGAGAAACTTCAGCCTAGATCTGCAAATCCCCACATTTGCAAGTTCACCCAGGACTGCCTCTTCCTCCTCCTTTTCCTCTTCTCCACCCACTGCCACCGACGTCATTTACCCCGGCGATGCTGCCCTCTCGCCCGCTCATGGACTGCAGGACGGCCTTGTCCAGCCCCAGCTTGAGGCTGGCTTTGTCAAACATCTCTCGCTCGTAGGAGTTGCGGGTGATGAGGCGGTAGACCTTCACCGCCTTGCTCTGCCCGATACGGTGGCAGCGTGCCTGGGCCTGGAAGGAAGAGGAGATGAGAGCAGGAGAAGGCAACTGAGCATGTGAGAGATACACCCACTGCACAGACTCCTCTTGGGACAGAGAAAATTGTGGTTTTTCTTCAAAGGAACGCTCCTCTTAGTGGCCAGAAATAGGAGCAAGGAGAGTTACGTTTAGGCCCTTGGGAGGCAGTAAGTAATATTAATTGCAGTTATAAAGACTGATTTTATATTTATGGGAAAAGTATGCATACATACATATATAGCATTATTTTTCATAATTCCATTTCTGACTTCTTCAACAAAAAGTAAAATTGCAAGTCATAATGTAACCAGACAATAAATCATAAAACAAATTACTACAATGCTACTGCCTTTGCACCCGCCCCGGAATAACATTCCGTTTTACGCTAGTACTACCAAGGTTTTTGAAAAAAAGGAAATTGATAAATGCAAAATGTTCGGCGGAGGGCAATGATTTTCAAGATCGCTAGCTTAACCGATCCTCAATTGTTTTGTATTTTATATATCAGCTGTGTGTACGGAAGTAAGTTACAACCAGTAACTGTGTTTCAGTTTGGGTATTTTTTGAAGTATCTTGCTAAACACTCATGGAAAACAGAGAGGTGGAGATACACTAAACAGAGAGGTGGGGAAAAGGCAGGGCTGTGGGTGACTGTAAGACACAGTCTCCTGCTGGACTCAGGCCAGTGTCCTGAGACAACCAGCTTTCGTTTTGTTCTTAAGCAAGCTTCTAGCCCTCAAGACTGGGAAGAGAGGCTTGAAAGCAACACCTGACTGCATCTTAGGAGCTGGAAGGCTGCCTCTGTGTGTGTGCGATTATTCAGGACGGGTTACAATTCAAAATTAGAAACTGTTAAATTACAGGCGTAAGGAATAGTATCACTTCAAAACACACACCTGGGGCATCACACACCAAAGGGAACAGTAGGGGAGGGACCCCAAGGGACTGACTCCCCAACCATCCAGTAACAGAAAGGTCCTAGGATGCCCAATGTCCTCCCATTTCAAAAACTAACCATGTCTGGATGGGAGGCAGATGGAAAGGGTTCTTGGGGAAAAGGGGATGGGTGCCAAATTGTGACACAAAGAGGTAGCTGGATACAGGTGAAGGTAAAGGACCCCTGGACAGTTAAGCCCAGTCAAAGGCAACTATGGGGTTGCAGCGCTCATCTCGCTTTCAGGCCAAGGAAGCCAGCATTTGTCCACAGACAGCTTTCCGGGTCATGTGGCCAGCAGGACTAAACAGTTACTGGCACAACAAAACACCTTGACAGAAACCAGAGCACACGGAAACGCTGTTTACCTTCCTGCCGCAGCGGTACCTATTTGTCTGCTTGCACTGGCATGCTTTTGGACTGCTAGGTTGGCAGGAGCTGGGACAGAGCAACGGGAGCTCATCCCGTCACGGGGATTCAAAACGCCGACCTTCTGATTGGCAAGCCCAAGGGGCTCAGTGGTTTAGACCACAGCGCCACCCACGTCCCACTGCTTGGATATAGGAGTAAAGGGTGTGTGTGTGTGTGTATTGCCCAGTATCTGTGTATTGTTCAATAGGCAGAGTATGAAACACTTAATCTCAAGGTCATGGGTTTGAGCCCCATGTTGGTGCAACGGATTCGTGTATTGCAGGGGGTTGGTCTAGATGGACCTCGTGGTCCCTTCCAACTCTACAATTCTATGATCTATCCATCACAGTTGTAGCCTGTCCTGTCTTGCCCAGGATGGCATGTATAAGGTGATCCCATTTGATTCTCACAACAAACTTACAAGGTAGGTTAGGCCATGAGAGAAAAAAGGTGGGCCCAAAGTTACTTGGTAGGCGGGGTAGACTTGGTAGACTTCAGAGCTTTGTCTGTAGCTCCCCAAGCCCGCCCCCCCCCCTTGGCAGAAGACAGGCTCTTCCCACCCTGAAGGTGTCCCCGCTGGCTGTACCTGCAGGTCGTTCTGGGGGTTCCAATCCGAATCAAAGATGATGCAGGTGTCGGCAGCAGTCAGGTTGATGCCCAGCCCGCCCGCCCGCGTGCAGAGCAGGAAGACAAAGCGGTCCGAGTCGGGCTTGCTGAAGCGATCGATGGCCGCCTGCCGCAAGTTCCCCCGCACTCGCCCGTCGATGCGCTCGTAGAGATACCTGCATGGAGGGGCAAGGCAATTAGGGAACACGGAGCAGGGAGGCAAGAGGCTAATGGACCTAGGCAGGGCATGCCGCAAAGCCAGGCTGGGGCGCCTGTCTTGAATTTCCCACCCCAAGTGGGCCAGAGACGAGAATGTGCAGATACAGTGGAACCTTGGTTTCTGAACTTCATCCGTTTCAGAAGACTGTTCGGCTTCTGAAAAGTCCGAACACTGAGGATCAATGGGCTGGCTGCAAAGTCAATGGGGAAAAATGAAAAACGCGGCTCGGAAACCGTTCAGCTTCTGAAAATCGTTCAAAATTGGAAGCATTCACTTCCGGGTTGTCAGCGTTTGAGTTCCGAATTGTTCGGATTCCGAAGGGTTCAACAACTGAGGTTCCACTGTACATGATTTCCCCTGCTCTCCTTTCGGTTAAGACTATGCGTCAGTGACTGGCCCAAGGTGACCCAATGAGATCCACGGCCAAGTGGGGATTTTTTTTGTTTTCATTTTTTAATAGAATGAATTTCAACAGAACAAAATAATATAAAAAGAAAAGAGTGCCTAAAAAGAAACTTATCTAGTATACAGATATATGTGTGTTAATATTATGCAAATACGTATAGGGTTATTTATAAACGACTTTAAAAAAAAAGTTTGTCCCAAATAACGTTGTACTTGGATTTGAACCCTGGTTTCCCAGGTCCCAGGTCTCTTCTCAGCGGAAGCCCTCACCTCTTCTGGATGAGGTAGTCCTCCAAGATGTCGAGGCAACGGACCATTTGGGAGAAGATCAGCACCTTGTGCCCGCCGGCCTTCAACTTGGGGAGCAGCTTATCAATCAGCACCAGTTTCCCAGAGGAGCGCACCATGGCCTGCAAGGGGAAATCATGGGGCAGGTGGTGGTGGCAGGAATCCCGAAACTCGGTCAGGATCTTCTCCTCGGCACCTGATTCGGCAGAGGGGGCAGAGCAAGAGAGAGAGGGCGTGTGAGAATAGACTCACAAGGTCCCTGAAGCCAAAAGGCAAAGAGCCTGAAAGCACTGAAACTATTCCGCAACAAACCCCCCCCCCCATGTAATGAGAACTAAAAGGTAAAGGTAAAGGGACCCCTGACCATTAGGTCCAGTCGCGAACGACTCTGGGGTTGCGGCGCTCATCTCACTCTACAGGCCAAGGGAGTCGGCGTACAACTTCCAGGTCATGTGGCCAGCATGACTAGGCTGCTATTGGCGAACCAGAGCAGCGCACGGAAACGCCGTTTACCTTCCCACCGGAGTGGTACCTATTTATCTGCTTGCACTGGCATGCTTTTGAACTGCTAGGTTGGCAGGAGCTGGGACCGACCAACAGGAGCTCAGCCCATCATGGGGATTCAAGCTGCCGACCTTCTGATCGGCAAGCCCTAGGCTCTGTGGTTTAGACCACACCTCCTTTTACAAAACAAGCCCTGCCCTATTTCTACTGATCCAACATATCAGAAATTCTGTCTCTGAAATGATCTGCCCACCCAGCTAAGTGGCCGTTGATAAATAAATAATTTATATATGCGACCACGGCTGCTCGGATGTTATTGGCCTAGGGATAGAAAGAAGATAAAGTCCCGACCAGAGAAGAATGGCAGATTAAGTTGATGGATTATGCTGAAATGGCTAAAATGACAGGAAGAATCAGAGATCAGGAAGACCGACATTTTAATAAAGAATGGGGAAATTTTATAATTTATCTTAAAAACCATTGTAAACAGTTAAAATTGTTCGTAGGATTGGAATAACACCTGTAGTTTAATGGTGAATTTTGGATATAACAGAGATGTAAAAGATTTGGATTATTATAAAAGATGCAGGAGGAAAGGACTAACAATGTCACACAAAGGGGAGGAGGGAAGTCCAGGAGATTCTTTGAAATCTTGTTTTTATATTGTATGTCATTGTAAAACTGTACAGTCGTACCTTGGAAGTCGAACAGAATCCGTTGTGGAAGTCCGTTCGACTTCCGAAACATTTGACTTCCAAAGTGTGGCTTCTGATTGGCTACAGGAAGCTTCTGCAGCCAACTGGAAGCTGTGAAAGCCCCATTGGACGTTTGGCTTCCAAAAGAATGTTCGACTCCCAAGGCGTTCGGGAGCCGAGGTACGACTGAAAAACCAAATAAATCTATACATATATTTAAAAAACCACTTGCCGTTGATGAGGTAGGGATGGTTGCAACACTTGCGTAGCTCCATCATGGTGTTGAGGAGGTTGGGCATGTTGCTGTGCCCTGCCCCTTTGGACAGGAAGTTGAAATTCTTCTCCAGGATGGCCCGGTAGTACTTCTTCTGGATGTTGGTGAGCTCCACCTCGATGATGGTTTCCTGCTTGGGGGCCAAGTTCTTCTCCACGTCCTCCTTCAGCCGCCGAAGCATCATGGGCTTCAGGATGGCCTGCAGTTTCTGCACCTAGGAGGTTGACGGAGAAGAGGTTTTTTTTAACGGCTGGGCCCAACTGGGAGGAAGGGCCAAGATGGAGAAGGAACTGAAGGTCAGTGCACGAGAAAAGCTTCCCATGTGGTTCTTCTCATCTCCTTACGTTGTGCATGTATATCTTACTATATAATAAGATTGCCATGCTGTTGTCATGCTGCAGGTCACGGCAGCCATGGCAATCCCAACATGACGACAGACCAGCAGGCAGGTTAGCAAGCAAGCAGTTTGGGTGAGCTGTTTAAAGGTGAGTGGGCAGCGCTGGAGTGATGTTTAAAGCAGGGGTGCTGCTGCAGAAAATGGTCTGCCAAGCTGCCTCCCATCCTCCTTGAAAAGGGCTGGGGCAAGCTTTGAGGAGGTGGATGAGGTGTAAAGAGTGGAGGGAAGGGAGGTTGGCAAAGGAGCTGGTGGGTTGGTAAGTGGAGAGAGCAGAGGCAGCAGTCGTGTATTTTTGTGTGTGTGTGTGTGTGTGTGTGTGTAGGTGGAGAGAGACAGACACACAGAAAATTAACCAAGTAGTGTTTATTGAAATGGTTTGAGAGCAAGAAGTGGTATAGTAGGTGAGATGGTCAGGGCGCTGGAGCCAGGACTCCTGGGTTCTATGTCTGCTGGGCGAGGGACAGCAGGATACAAGGCATTAAAGAGAAAGGAGACCTGCCCTCTACAAAAAGAAAGAAAGAAAGAAAGAAAGAAAGAGAAAAACGGATGGATAGAGTATGTTAAATAGGGAGAGTAATGGGGAATCTGACTGCCCTGGAAGAAAAATTGGTGGAAGTTGCCACATTGGGATCAGTTTCGATTGCTGCAGGCTGATGATGTAGACCAGCCTTTCTCAACCTTGGGTCCCCAGATGTTTTTGGCCTACAACTCCCATCATCCCTAGGTAGCAGGACCAGTGTTCAGGGATGATGGGAGTTGTAGGCCAAAAAACATCTGGGGACCCAAGGTTGAGAAAGGCTGATGTAGACACTCATGTGGTGAGGGCAACTACCTGATTCCTGCCCACCATGGCTTTTAAATCTAGTAGGAAGGGACCGGCTGGTTGGGTCCCGGGAGCGAATAATGCCCAATTACAAGAGGGAGTTATGCCCACTGCCTTGAAAAAGGCACAGTGGTGAAGCCCAAGCCCCGCTCCTTGAAAAGGCCCTCTGTGGATCCGGAGCTACACTGCGCAGTCTCTGAAATTCCCTTCATGGGAAGTGAAGCTGAGGGAGAAGCCAGTGAAGGAAGGACGAGGGCCGAGTACCGCTGCTTACCTGCTCCTCAGTTTTGAGGTCACCAAAGTCCTTGAGGAACTCTGATTCTGAGGGGAACTGGGAGGGCTCGAGGAAATGCAGGAGGCTGAAGAGCTCCTCCACTGTGTTCTGGAGGGGGGTGCCGGTCAGTAACACTTTGTGCTCCTAGAAGAAGGGGGAAGGCAAAGGGAGGTGTCGATACACAAGCTCAGGCCTGCCCCATGCATGGTGTGTGTGTGTAACTGCAAAAGAAGTCAGGCCCTCCAATAAGCCCCAAGGTTTTAGGTAATAGGAGAACAGAAGAGACCGGCACTTATGGCAACAGAGGATAGGGAAGTTGAGCCTTGCTTACCAACCCCCATCTACAAGTGGCAAATCAAACAACTGCATGTATATGTCCAAAAAACTTTGATATCATTATTTCTGCTAGACGTGCGGAGGAGGGAAAAGGCAAAGCTCTCTGGGGCTATGCTGAACCCTTCAAGACTAGAGACATCATGTGGTTTGGCCTATGGACTTCTACTGGGGCGTCTAATTTGACTCATGAATCCCTTTCCCCAAAAACCTCTCCTTTGTTTTAGCAGGGGATTCTGTTGCAACCCCCTCCCTGCTTCAGAAAGGGGCCTGCATCCCATCCCTTGCTAAAATGAAGGGGCGGGGGAACCCCCATTGCTTTTCAAAGCATATTGCACTTGACATCGCTGAGATGCCAGGTGACTGACAGGTGGGGGGTCTGCAGAGCCCCCAAAAGGCTTCCCACTCCTGCTTGACAATCTTAAGGGCTAGAAACTCATTTCCCCGAAGTTGTGTACTTCGTCTAACCCTTGCAAGCTAGAAACAAGGTTTGACTCCTGACACCGGGGGAGGGCGGGAAAGCAAAAAAGAGGGTTCCCCTTACCAGGTCCATGTGCTTCAGACTGTCCAGCAGTTTGCAGTTGCGGTTCTTAAGGCGATGGGCTTCGTCAATGATGACGCAACGCCACTCTATCTCCCTCAGCTCGGGGCAGTCCGAAAGGATCATCTCAAAGGTGGTGATCAGGGCATCAAACTTGTATGCGCCTGGGATCAGGCGACCCTGTTGGGGGACAGAAGAGAAGGCATTCAGATGGTATATGAGCATTAAGTTACTCATGGTTTTTGCTCTCTCTCCCAACATATGCATTTCTATTTAAGTTGCTAGTCCTTGTTGTTATTAATCCAAAGGCAAATGTACAGAAACCGTAAAGTGGCAGGTGAGATTGTGAAGATGCAATCAAATCCCCCCCACACACACACAAAAAAGAAAATGTAGGAACCCGGGGAACTGTAGCTTTGCAATCAGCTCAGAATGATGGGCTTAATCCCCAACCTTGCACCTTACAGAACTATAATGCCCATATACCTTTGGGCAGGGATGACTGTGTAAGCAGACATGGCACTGGAACAAAATTATTCATCTCAACCATCACCCAATGCTCACTTTTGTTGTAACCTTCACCTCCGCCCCCCGCCCCAAGTCATGATAAACCCATTGGTAGTAATGTTCAAATCCCCAGAGGGGCAGGGACAAGTACCATACCCAAGAATCCCTTTTACCTCTGTTTTTGCACTACTACAGAGCCCCATTCCCAAGCAAAGGTCGTGTGTTAAAGACAGAACTTTTCCCATCGAAAAGCTATTTTGTAGACCTCTAGATATGGACAAATAGGGGACTACCTGCTAATAGACAAATTGGGAAATCAAACAAGAGGACCCAGGAGAGTCAATCCAGTTTCTCATCTTGATGCCTGTGTTCCACTCCTCTAGCTCATAAGCTCGGAGCCATCCTACCCAAGCACGAAAGCATTTTGTTTAATTGTGAACACAAGAGCAGCTCTGCTGTGGATTAGACCAATTTGGTCCATCTCGATGGGATTTGCTTGGATTTTTGTAAACCGCTTTTTGGAGGAAATGCCATACCCGGGAATCTTTGCAGTACATCTCGTATTGCTGGATCATCTGGCGGGAGGCGAGGCTGCCGTGGTAGACGATGGTGTTCATCTCGGTCCAGGTGTTGAACTCGCGCTCCCAGTTGGTGATGGTGGAGAGAGGGGCGATGACCAGGAAGGGCCCCCGGATGCCCACGTTGTAAACCTCCTGCAGGAAGGCAATCGACTGGATGGTTTTGCCCAGGCCCATTTCGTCGGCCAGGATGCAATTTTGCCTGAAGAGGAAGACAGGGCAGATTCAGCTGTCATTCTTTTTGGGAGGGATTTCAGGAGCTGGTTGGTCCATTAATAGCTGGGATATTAAGGATCTAAGGCTGCAAACCCTAAACAAATCCAATAGGGACTAAATATCATCACCTCTGAGACTACATGCATACGATTGCACTGAAAGCAGTACTGTGTCCGTTGGACCGAGGAAGTGCAGCATTTTGTACCAGGCGTACAATGCACCCCCCAAATAATTTCAGATTTATTTTGCCTTGAAGTAAACAAGACTTTAGCCCTCAGGGGTGTGAAGGGAAGCTTTGAAGTTTGTGGGAGGGACAGACACTACACTTGCTGAAACCTTAAGAAGCTGGAGGGGAGCTGCTAACAATTACTGGAAAAAATATCCCTTGGGAGATAGAGGACTCTCCTTTGTTGGAGGCTTCGAAGCAGAGGTTAGATGGCCATCTGTCATGGATGTTTTAGTTGAGATTCTTGCATTGCAGGGGGTTGGACTAGAGGACCCTTGGGGGTCCCTTTCCAACTCTTAAAATTCTATGATTCTAATTCCCAGATAGATGGGAGTGGGTGTTCTACTGCTCTATACAGCTCTTTGACCCTGTATATATACAGATGAGAGAACCCATCATACCTTTAATTCCCTGATTTAGCACCCAGGATACAAATGCGGATGAAAGCAGTGTTCTGCTCTTCTCCTCTCCTTTCCATGGGCTCACCTGTTGTACCAGTTGAACAGCAGCCAATTCACACCCTCCAGCTGATACTCTCGCAGTTGGTTGCCGTTCTTGTATTCATGAGACAGCTCTAATTTCTTCCAGGAACCAGCCTGGGGACGGGCCTGAAGTGTTATAAAAAGGAGAAAAGTATAGAGATTTGCACCTAAGGAATCAAGAGCTGCAGAACCTATGGGACTCCAGATACTGTGAGACTCCAACTCCCATGAGCCCTAAGTCAGCACGACCTAAGGTCAGGGGTGAAAGGAAGGCCACCAATTCCCCATCCTTGCAGATGGAACAACATCTAAATATTTCTCATTGACGTATCAGGGCTGGAATTTATTTATTAAGAAGATTTTAATATCACCTTCCTTCCCTCACCCCCAAATAAAAAATCCAAGTCGGCTAACAAGAAATAAAATGGACAGGTGTCTTGCTAAATGCAAGGTGGTTCTTTTAATGAGATTCAGAAGCAATACAAACACAAGTGAGAAAGAAGATTAAAGATTTTATTCTAAACAGCAAACATTATATACACGACCAAGCAAGCACTTCGATCTGCCACTGGGAAGCCCTCAAGAAGCCCTCAGGTTGCACGGCCCTGTGGCCATCAGTCCGTGCACGAGCTTCTCAGAACTATGACCCAAAACCATCCGACTTAAAGATAGCTAACTTATTAGTCTGTATAGTTAAAGCTATGGTCTTCCCAGTAGTAATGTACAGAAGTGAGAGCTGGACCATCAAGAAGGCTGATCGCCGAAGAATTGATGCTTTTGAATTATGGTGCTGGAGGAGACTCTTGAGAGTCCCATGGACTGCAAGAAGATCACACCTATCCATTCTCAAAGAAATCAGCCCTGAATGCTCACTAGAAGGACAGATCCTGAAGTTGAGGCTCCAGTACTTTGGCCACCTCATGAGAAGAGAAGACTCCCTAGAAAAGACCCTGATGTTGGGAAAGATGGAGGGCACAAGGAGAAGGGGACGGCAGAGGATGAGATGGTTGGACAGTGTTCTCGAAGCTACTAACATGAGTTTGGCCAAACTGCGGGAGGCAGTGAAGGATAGGCGTGCCTGGCGTGCTCTGGTCCATGGGGTCACGAAGAGTCGGACATGACTGAACGACTGAACAACAACAACTTATTAGCCTACATGCCTTGCCCGACTAGTTAGTACAGATGATTAATTAGCTAGCCCCCTCTTCCAATACCAGACGTTCCTCCAAACAATGTCTAACATCAAAGAAGGTCAGAAGGTACCCCTGTATTATCACTTCCTTCCAAAAATTAAAGTCTGTTCTCAGCCATCAAAGAGCAGAACAAGTGATAGAGACGGAAAGTAAGGAAGACATGACCATGTCAGATCACTAAACTCCTCGAAATACAAATATCTTCTGGAAAAGACTGCCCATACAACAGGAATATACAGTGATCATTAAAACCTTTAAAAAAAATCAGAACCACAACCAACAGGAAAAAACCCCAAACCCCCAAACTAAAGACCCACTGCAAGAACCAAATTACTCATTTATGAATTGCCTTCCTTCCTCCCCCCCCCCTTTTTTTTTAAAAAGTCACATTTAGGGATGCTCAAATATTGAAAGATTAAAAAAAATATTGTCTTGATCACAGCTTACAACCAAAAAAATCATATAAATATACGGAAAAACCAGTGGGGTGCAAAGCCTCAAACCGATGCAAGCATCCTCACTTGCAAAAAATAAAAAATCCTGATTTTTAAAGCAAAAATTAAAAGGGGGTAGGAAAAATTAAAAAATATTACATTTATATCTCATTTCTCTCTAAAGTAGTTCAAAGAAGCATACATGGTTCTGTCCCACTCTCTTTTAGCCTTACAACGACGCAGTAAAATAGGCTAAAAGCAATGTTGGAGGGTGGGGGAGAGATACATTTCTTGGAGCAAAGAAGCAGGTGTCCCAACATGATCTAGAGCCAAAATTGAAACCGCAACCCCCACAGAAGATAAATCCGCCTAGCAGAGAAGTCCACGTATCAAGAATTCTGGGGGAAGGGGAAATGCCAAGGTGTCACTCACCACCCGCTTGAGTTCCGGGTGCCTAGACTGGATGCGTTTGAACTCCCGGACCTTCCCCTCATCCACGTCCTCTTTGAGTTCCCACGTACTGTCCTCGTAAGGGAGCGAACACCACTTCACCAGGTAATAGATCACCGGCTGCAGAGTGTTCAAGAGACACGTAAATGCTTAGGGTCCATTTGCAAGCTATAATAGCCTCAATAGATATTTTTTTTGTTTTTTGCACCGGCTGCTCTGTACAGCTTTTTCAGAGCTGCTCAAGAACAAGCAAACCTTTTTTCTTTAAAAAGGAGATAAAAGGTAAAGGTAAAGGACCCCTGACAGTTAAGTCCAGTCGCGAACGACTCTGGGGTTGCGGCGCTCATCTCGCTTTACTGGCTGAGGGAGCCGACGTTTGTCCACAGACAGTTTTTCTGGGTCATGTGGCCAGCATGACTAAGCCGCTTCTGGTGAAACCAGAGCAGCACATGGAAACGCCGTTTACCTTCCTGACGGAGTGGTACCTATTTATCTACTTGCACTCTGGCGTGCTTTGGAACTGCTAGGTTGGCAGGAGCTGGGACCGAGCAACAGGAGCTCACCCCGTCGTGGGGATTCGAACCGCCGACCTTCCAATCAGCAAGCCCAAGAGGCTCAGTGGTTTAGACCACAGCACCCAATAAATAACAAGACGACAAATAATATTATTATGAAAAGATGATCCAAAAAGAACTTCCTTAAGAGAACCTAGTCTTTTTGTCTTAAGACAGTCTTTAAAATAATCTATCTATCTATCTATATATACATGAGCTTTCATGTGTATACACACTTCTTCAGATACTCTGAAGCAGAGGTCGCTACAACCTTTTATTGCTATCAATAAAAAGTGCCATGAAAACAGAAAAAGCCTAAGAGTAAACAGTGTGTGCATGCCTATCCATTTCAAAAGCAGCAGTATACTTTAGGGAACATACCATACTTTTCTGTGTATTAGGCTACATTTTTTTCTTTTAAAAGTAAGTTAAAAATTTGGGCTCTTCTCATGCACGGATAGTGCACAGGGGGGACGTTGCAGCGCAGGACAGGCTGGGCAATACTCCCCCCCAATCAATCAATAACAATTTATTCGACCGTCAGTCAGAACACAATCATCCATACAAATTTTAAAAACCTGAGACAACTCAGAGGGGTTTACACTAAAACATACAGTAAAAGTAAATTATACATAAAAACCCATATCGATACCATCGATTTTGACCTTACGCTGTTTAAGGGCCAAAAAAAGAAATTTGGCCACCTCAAAAGTTGTGGTGCCAGTAAAATTATTCAGCAAAAACGAAACCTGACATTCTCCATCTACCAGGCTAAGGTGGCCTAAGAGTGGAGCTATCAGTTTCTGTCTAAGAGCAACATAAAATGGGCAGGTCAGGAGAATGTGTTCGGTTGATTCAACCTTTCCCGAGGCACAGGGACAGACCCTCAGAGCATATGGGACTCCCTTATATCTTCCCAACAGGACCTCTGTTTCCAGGACGTTTAATCTTGCTGCTGTGAGGAGTCTGCGATATTCTACATATTGGATTTCCACCAGGTAAGGGGCTGGTGAATTCCGGAAGATCTGCTCCCCCAAAAACATCCCTGGTTTCACACAAGCAATGTCCTCTTGTCTTGCAATGTCCCTCAGTCTTTGAGAGATCACAGCTTTGGCATGAGAGAATGTCATGGACTCCAGAAAGAGCTGTGACAGTCCGCAAGTCTGCACTTCGTTTAAAATCTCTTTTTCCCACATAGATTGGAAATCATCCCTTAGTATCAGGGGTGCCATGCCTACCGGGTTAAAACAAAGTTTAAGCCATAACCAAAGCTTGGTCTTTAGGGCCACATATCGAAAGGCTTGCCAACCCACTTCTAATCTCATGACTGCACCCGCTACAGACGGGGGAATCCTGAGAATAGCTCTGAGAAATCGAGTTTGGACAGCTTCCAATCTAAGAAAGTCCCTGCGTGTTCCCAAAGATATGCCCGCCAACATAAGAGGGAGAACTTTCATTTGAAAGAGCCTCAAGGCAACTTTCACAGATTGGGCTTGGTTCTTAGCATATAAAGATCTGATCATCATGGCTGCTTTAGAGGCATTAGCAAATATATACTCTATATGAGCTACAAAGGACCTATTTGATCGGATCACTTGGCCCAAATATTTAAAGCTGTTAACCTGTTCCAGTGTAACACCATTCATCGACCACGAGAGCAATTTTGGTCGAGCAGAGCAAACCATAACCTTAGTCTTAGCATAATTTAGTTGCAGCTCATGTTGTACACAGTATTCATGAAGTGCTACTAACATTCTCCTCAACCCAATCGGGGATCTAGCCAAAAGTGCGGCATCGTCTGCGTACAGGAGGACATTTAGAGGCCGGCCAGCTAATTTGGGAGGATGGTAAGCATTGTTGGCCATATGGGCCACCAATGAATTAAGATAAAAGTTGAACAGAGCAGGGGCCAAAAGGCAGCCCTGTCTTACTCCCCTGGAGGTGGCAATAGGGTTAGAAACTAAACCCTTGTTATCTATCCTGACTCTCAGGAAGGTGTTCGAGTGGAGATTAATTATCAGAAGGAGAAGACGACGATCAATTGTTGTAGCAGCCAGTTTTGTCCATAGCTTTTTCCTGGAAATCCGATCAAAGGCCTGTTTAAAGTCAATAAAGGCCACATGCAGGGTTTTAGGAGTTTTGTCTGCGTACTTTTCAGCTAGGTGGTTCAATATTAATATCTGGTCAGTTGTGGATCTTCCAGGGCGAAAACCTGCCTGTTCATCAGCAATAATATTGTTACTCTCCATCCAGTTTAAAAGCTTGGTTAGCAGGTATCTAGCATAGATCTTCCCGATGACATTTAACAGGCTAATCGGTCTAAAATTGCTTGGCTCTGTACGTGGTCCTTTCTTATGGATTAATACAATCAAGGCAGAGTTCCAGCTTGGAGGGAATTTTGTTGTGGTGTTTATATATGTAAAGAGGGCCGCTAAGGGTGGAATCCACCAATCTTTGTTAGCTTTAATGGCATCGATAGATATAAGATCGTCTCCAGGAGCCTTGCCCGTTTTAAATTGATCTATGAGGGTTTCAACTTCGGGGCAGGTGACTGGCTCCCAGTCCGGCAAAGGTTCCTGATTCACCATTTCATCACCTTCAGTATGGTCTGCGTATAGATCAAAGAAGTATTTTTCCCAGGTATCTGCAGGGATTTGTGGTTCAATCCTGGCTAATGGCCTGCCCAGGTAACCAGCAATTAGGTGCCAAAAAGCAGATTGGTTTTTATTTTCCGCTGCTACCAACAGTTTACTCCAATTATTCCTTTCAGCTGCGTGTTTCTTTTCTTTTAATAGGTTTTTATATTTCTTCCTAAGGATCAGGAGGTGGTTGTTAGGTACAGGGTCGTTTGATGCTCTATAAGCCAGGTATTCACTGTACAGGTATCTCTTGAGGTTCTTACATTCCTCATCGAACCATTTTCTGTGGTAAAGCTTGCTATTCCTTGTAGGGGTCCGCGCCAGTATTGGTTTTAACGTTTCAAGTAAATTATCATACATTGGTAGCGGATCTTCTGCCATGATAAGGGAATCTCTTGTCCTTTTCAGCTGGTCGGACCAAAGAAGCACATTCAAGTGCTGTGCCACATTGTCAGACCATTTTAGTGCTGTGGGTCCTATCTGTAGATGATCGTTTGTTAAGTGCACGGAAGCGTATCTGTCCAATTCATCTGCCAGAGTCAAAGAAAGTTCTATCGGGAAATGATCACTCTCTACCCTCGTTGCCACCTTGAAGCTGGATATCTTTGGAATCAGCTCTGGGGAGATCCAAATAAAGTCAATAGTGGAGGCCCGTAGCCCAGTCCAGTAAGTAAATTCAGCTGGGTAGTCAGACTTAACTGCCCCATTTAGAAGGAATAGGTGAAGAGCCGACAAGGTTTGCCTGCATTTAAAACCAGCGTATGTAGCAACGCTATCTTTAAAATTTCTAGGTAGAAGCTCAGTAGTTATCAGAGATGTTGAGGGGTAATTGTTGAATTTATTAAAAAGGATTTGATCAGTATGTGCAAGGCGACCATTAAAGTCTCCCGCCATCACAAAGGTGGCTTCAGAGTATTGTTCAATAAGCATTTCAAGTGTCCTTTGAATTTCATTCCATCTCTGGTCGATTAGGTTTTTCTGATAAATTGGGCGTAAATATACGTTAATCACCACTATTGTTTCCTCTGTTGTATGTAACTTTATAGCTAGCATGAGTGCAGACTGAATATCTATTTTTCGGCCTGTAGGTTAAAGGCCAGAGAAACAAAGGTGGCCAAGCCACCTTGCGGTCTACCAGGTGATAAGGGATTCCGTATTGCACTCAGGTAGAAGCCTTTGTATCCTGATAGGTAGATGTCCTCATCGGCCCATGACTCTTGGAATAGCAAAATCTGGCTGCCTTTTACGTAGTCAACGAAAGACGGGTCCATAAGCTTAGATTTAATACCGGCTACATTCCATGATACAAAGGAGAGTGTCCTCTTTTGCAAGCTAGTTGACTGTCATTTAGGGGGAAAGGTAGTGTCCTTAGGAGGCTGAGAGGACCCCGCGAAGAAATCAGTTATTTTACTTTGTAGGAGTGGCTCAAGTGGGGGCCGCACTGGCATAGAGTTCAAGGAGGGATGGACAGGCTGACGCAGCTGGACATTCCCTCTATTGGGTGGAGTTTCTAATACAGACAGGTCACACGCCTCCATGGTGTTAGGGGACGATGTGTGGAGGGCCTCCAAGTAGAGCCGTCGGTCTTTAAGGGATTGTGTATCAGTTCTCACAGGGACGGCAGAGACGGGCCCCCTAGTAGGCCAACCAGATGAGGTTGAGATAATCTGGTTTATATGTCCTGCAGGATCTTCAATCAGCACGGTGTTAACTCTCAGCTCTGGGACCGCATCCTCCTGTGTTTGTCTCGGTATCAGAGGAGACTGTAGATCTGGAACTGCCTCTGGGGCTAAGCAGGGAGAATTCACTAATGCATCCGCTCTTTGTATGTCGGTAGAGTAGGAGGACTCCAGTTCCGGCATAGAGGAGTAGGATGGCAATGATTTATTAGGAGAGGTAGGATTTTGAGCATCCTTCTTCGGCTCGTTATCCAAGAGGGGTGAATGTAGATCTATTAATGGTGGAGATAGATGTCCAACTTGAGGTATGGAGTAAGGATCTGTTTCCTGGAGAGAGGCCCTGGCACCCAGCAAGGGTGTCGCACACTTTGGCATAGGGCTTTGAGGGATTAACTCCTCCATTTCCATAGAGCACGGTTCTGCTGAATTGGGGTGATTGATGTTCATGAACGATTTAGTATGGAGGATGTGCAAGAGCTGTTGTTTAAGTGAGTCCAGCCTACAGATTATTCCCTGTTGTTCAGTTGTTGGTAGCTCACCAAAAGAGGCGATAAGACATCTTTCCTCCGGGGGTGTCCAGTGGTTGTCCTCACAGCTATGATCCTTTGCTACTACGGTGGAAGCATGGGACATGGATTGTTGCGGGACATACGTGTCTAAGGTAGGTGGCTCAGGGTCCCGGATTGTATCTGGGATAATAGGTGAGGGTGTCTTATCGGGTGATCTATCAATTAGGAGTGGTTTTGTCTTGGAATCGGTGAAAACTCTTGTTGGTATAATGCCGCAACTTGCCAGGAATGCTTTCCGCCTGATGGAGATAGAGGGAATCCTTGAGGAATAAAAAGCGAGCATTACTTTCTGGTGCCTGCGCTGATAATTCAGTGGTAGCACTGCAGTAAGGTCGACTTGTGATGACACAATGTTTAGAAGTTTGCTTAGATGCTCTTTAACACCACGCAAGGTACCCCACCGCGGAGACCCATCCCAGATAGTGAGGCATAATTTCCTTGGTTGCAGAATCAGCGATTGGTGGGACAATAGAGGATTAAGTTGAAACTTAAAGTTACCCAGTTCTTTGTTACTCGAAGGGAGGTAATGCTGTCTGCCTGGATCACCTATTGCCACAGGTTGAGCTGCCTTCGGCGGAGGGAGAACAATTTTTTGTTGAAGTTTGCAGAATTGTGAGGATAGTCCATCGAGTCTTTCAAAAATACAGTGAAGAGTTCTGATTATTAGATGGAGCTGTTCCCAACTAGTACAATCCCCCCGTTCAATTTCTGGACCTGACGCCAGGGGGGGTCCATCCCCTGTAGCTTTTCCATTTACATTTATAGTCTGTGGAGTATTCAAATCCTCCTCTGGAGTAACCACCTTGTTATCGCAGACATCTTTAAGGGGAGAAAATCTGTTTTTTATTGGCACCATGAAGGTCAGTTTACTAAAAGAGTCCTCCAATTTAGCTTGTTTAGGAGCTGGTGCTGAGACTGCTTCCTCTGGGTCTCTGCTGCGTTTACTAGTAGGCGTCATAATGAAGTGGGAGGAAAGCCAGAAGGACAAGAAAGACGAGAAAAGAGATAAAAGCCCAACTTCATAATACCGAAAACAGGGTGTGGAGATGCTGCAGAGGGGTTTTCATCAAGGCAATTTCCCTTACCCCCGATTAGCCTTTTCAGCTGGGAGTCTCAGTCGCAGTAAAACTTTGTCCAACGCCAGCAGACAAAGTGTAGCTCTTAGTAATTCACTTCTTGCCCTCTGCCACGACCATCACCAGCCTCAAGCTTGGCAGGCTGAATACAGTCAAGGCTTAAAATCAGCGTTGCAACTCCCAACATAAATTGTCTCGTCACTCCTCAGCTAAGGCAGTGGTGTTCTCCCCCTCTCTAGCAATCTTGACCGGCCGGTTGATAAGAATGACTGGGATCAGGCTGGAGCCGAGCCAACGCTCTCAGCAATTACTGTCCCAAGGAGCAGGAAGGAATTTTAAAAGTGCTTCAAAGTGCTTCAAAGAATATATAAAAGTACTTCAAAGTCTTTAGAGTCTTTTCCGGTAAGTAGAATTTACACCCAGAGAGTCAAATTAAGATAAAAATTTGAAGATTAAAAGAAGTCCGAGGAGCACCGATGTTGTGAAAGTGGGGAATGTGGGGAAAGGCTCAACAACTCTGGGCAATCTCCCCCCCCCATTTTCTTAATTTGGAGTCCCCCAAAATGGATATCTTATACATGGGGGCATGTTACACACGAAAAAATATGGTAAGTAGCCATCACTGTAAAGGCCCTCTAAACAGATATGTCTTTAACATTAATGGGAAGGTGTTGGGACCTGACTGATCTTTCCCGGGGCAGGAGTTCTACAATTCTGGTGCTACCACCAAGAAGTCCCTGCCTCTTGTGCCTGCCAGTCAAAGCTCCAGAGGTGGTGGGACATAGGAAAGAGCATCTGAAGCCGAATGACAGACTTGGAGGTGGGGGAGGCTGAAAAAGGAGCTGGCTGTTTTAGAAAGCACCCAACACTTCGACTCCCCCTCCAGGGCCCCCAACCTCCTCCAAGACACCAACACACCTCTCCATTGTCCTTGTCAATGCTGTGCGACTCGTCCAGGATGCGGTCAACCTCCACGTAGTCTGGATTGAAAGGCTCCTCGTCCTACGAAGACAAAACACATGTGGTGTGGGCAAGACCTGTGTGTGCACCCCATGGAAGGAATCTGGGAGCTGGGCTTGCTGAGGATCTCAGCTTTCCTTCCTCTTGAAAAAGCTTCTAGTCCCTTAGGTACCTCGTGAAAGAAGTGCCTCATCTGGGCCATTTTGGTCTTAAAGCGCTTGAGCTTCTGGTGGATTCGCTTGTCCTTCTCCAGCTGAGCGATGGTGGCCCATTCGCAGTGCAAGTAGGAGCTTGGGGAAGACGTAGAGGCAGGATGTGGTTTGGGGTAGGAAGCATGGGAGAAAGAAAGAGAATAATGATACATTGAAAATCTCCAGGATGACCATAAAAAGGGGTACCTAACAGGAAGGGGAAACGCTCCCTGTGCGGCATGCGCAATCTATCAACTTCATAAGCAGGCTGGGTGGCCATCTGCCATGGATGCTTTAGTTGAGATTCCTGCATTGCAGGGGGTTGGACTAGATGACTCTTGGGGTCCCTTCCAACTCTACAATTTGATGGTTCTATGAAAGCCCCTAAGCCCACCTCAGGTTCCCTATGGAAAGAAGTGCTTGGGTTTTATCGCCAGCCAGGGGTAAGCTACCACTCCTCACTCTAACACACCCCTAGTTATAGATGCCCCTGTGTGCAGATTTTAAAATTTGTCAGTGGCAGCTGAACTGCCCGTTTTCATCCTGTCCCCAGTTGCCTACCTTACTTATATGAGGGTGGCAATGGCTGTTGGTCAGTTTTTCTTTAATCTCAGTGTTGCCTCTTTAGAACTCAGCAGAAGTCCGCTGGCCATTTGCTCTGGCTCCTCCTAGTGTTGTCTTCCCTGCCTCTCCCCCTACTACAGTGGTACCTTGGTTCTCGAACAGCTTAGTTGTTGATCAAATCGACTCCTGAACGCCACAAGCCCGGAAATAAGTGTTCTGGTTTGTGAACGTTTTTCGGAAGCTGACCGTCCAACGCGGCTTCTGCTTGAGTGCAGGAAGCTCCTGCAGCCAATTGGAAGCCACGCCTTGGTTTCTGAACGGTTTTGGGAGTCGAACGGATTCCCAGAACTGATTAAGTTCGAGAACCAAGGCAACTGTAGTTCCAGTGGGCACCATCCTATACAACAGACCTCGCCTTTATTCTCACAATCCCAGTGGGAGGGAACAAAATAGAAAATTCTTTCCAGTAGCACCTTAGAGACCAACTGAGTTTGTTCTTGGTATGAGCTTTCGTGTGCATGCACACTTCTTCAGATGCACACGAAAGCTCATACCAAGAACAAACTCAGTTGGTCTCTAAGGTGCTACTGGAAAGAATTTTCTATTTTGTTTCGACTATGGCAGACCAACACGGCTACCCACCTGTAGTGGGGGGGGAAGTTAGGCTGAGAGATCGTGATTGGCCCAAGGTCACACAGAGCAGGGATTTGACCCCGGATCTCCCAGGCACAAGTGCAGCACTCTAGGTGCTACAGCACTGGTCCTCACAAGAAGCCACGTCCTACTCACTAGTTCTTGTATTTCACGAAGAATTCTTCCGCTTCTGTAAACTGTCCGGTGGGAAGCTGTAAACGGGAGAGGGTGGGAAGTGAAATCAGAGAGCCAAAGAAAAGGAAACAGGGATGTAAAAGTTGTGTGGAGGGTGGAAGGAAGGAAATGCGCACTGAACAGAAATGATGCACAAAATGTTGCCTCTGGCTTTCAGCCTCTGATGCATCTGGGCTCACAAACGATCCCATGCAAATACATACATAGAGAATTATCCCCCCCCCCCTCTCAACCTTTGTCACCTGATTTCTCATGGAGCGCTCTACCTTCACCCCAATACTGTTCTTTCGGTTTACCACTCGAAGTGGTTCTACTGTAAGCCAAGGATGAGGAACCTCCAACCCAGAGGCTTAATTTGGCCCATGAGGCCATTTTCTCCTGCTTGGCCTACACCTGAGCCATGGGTCATCGGGTGCGGGGCAGTTAAGGTTGTGTCCACAAAGGAATGACCAGGAGCCTCAAAATTGCACTTTCAATTGCTTTACAGAACTTGAGTCCTGCATTCAGCACATCTTTGCACTTCCCAAGGAGATCTGATCCCCGCAGAAAGCAGGGCTTGTGGTCAGCTAAGGGCAAGCCCTGCTTTCGGCAGGAGTCTTTGCTTTGATTTCAAGCCGCAGCTGCAAAGGAAGCCTTGGGAGTGCCCTTCGCGTGCATTCCCAGATTGTCTGCTGAAGTATGAACTACCTGATGCCAAGCTCCAGGGAGGGCTGGATTCGCTTCTCTACCACTGCTATAAACAGATAAAAAAGCACTGGTGTTAACTGTGCAGCTAGTCTTCAAGGGGCAATGCCAAGTCTGTTTTGAAAGAATGCTGCCAAAAGGCGGCACTATTGCCTTAGCGAGCTGTGATGCTGTGTAAGCTGGAAGAACAAGTCTCTATAGTGGAATAATAATTTTAAAAATGGGTAGGAGCTAGCATGCTGCAGGAAGCCCATCTCTCCTCACCCCCCTGTAGCAGATAAAATGTCCTCACCTCCTTCTTCACTACCCGCATGGATAGAACTTTGTCCACTATAGCAGCGTCTTCCTCACTGGGGTTTTCCTTTGGAACGGAAAGGATAAAGAAAGGCAATTAAATAAGGAAGACCCTGCATCCTATTTCTAGTAGTGGTTAACCAGAAATCTCTGGGGAGCCTACCAAGTAGGAACAACCCTCCATCATTGATTTGCACCTGATAAGAGGCACACTGCCTCTGAACATGTTGGCTCTACTTAACAAGCGCATCTCATCGTCGCTGATGGGACTACACAAACTGGTATATACGCTTATTCCACAGCAAGGATGGGGAGGCCCAACTAAGCCACCACGAAAAGAAGCTGGTCTGGGAAGGAGAGGACCAAACAAGAGGCCTCACCACAAAAAACTGCATGGAAGGCAGCGTCTCCCCCTCGGGAATTGGCTCCGGAGCAGGTGGTTCGGGGGCTGGCGGCTGCTCGGCCTTGACAGGCCCCGTCACATCCAGCTCCTCATCGTCCTCGTCATCTGTGATCTTGATGTCCAGGTCCTCGGTGTATTTCTTCCGCTTCACCTGACGGTTCGAGCGCCGCTTCTGCAGGGAAATAAAAGAGTTTAGCAATACAGTGGAACCTTGATTCTCAAACGCCTTGATACTCAAACAACTTGGAACTCACACACAGCAAACCTGGAAGTAAGTGTTCCGGTTTGCAAACTTTTTTTGGAAGCCAAACATGCTCCGTTTTGAGTGCTACACTTCCGATTTGAGTGCCACACTTCTGTTTTGAGTGTTACGCTGAGGTATGTTTGTTTTTGTTATTTATTTTGTGGTTTTTCTTTTTGCGGCTTTTTTGTTTTGTTTTTGTGACTGTGTGGAACCCAGTTCAGTTACTGATTAATTGATTGATTGATTGTGTGTGTGACTGCAGTACATTGTTTATTGCTTTCATTTTATGGATCAATAGTCTCGTTAGATAGTAAAATTCATGTTCAATTGCTATCTTAGGGGTTGTTTTTAAAAGTCTGGAACGGATTAATCCATTTTGCATTACTTTCTATGGGAAAGCGTGCCTTGGTTTTGGAACGGATTTCCGGAACGGATTAAGTTTGAGAACCAAGGTACCACTGTATGGAGGATGGAGCTCTGTGGACGGCCTTGTATGTGAGAACTGAAGACAAAACATTCCCCACTTTCACAACACGAAAGATTCCAGAGCTGAGAGAACGCAGCTGGAGTTAAGACAAACATTCACTTTGTAATAACTATTTTTTACTGAAACTTAGGAAGAACGCTACAAATTTATTTTATTTATCTCATTAAATGTATACACTGGTTGGTTGTTAAAAACAAAGCAAAATGCTCAAAGCGGTTTACAAATATGGAAAAAAACCATTCTCAATAAGATAAATTAATAATATGTATTAGACTTTTGAAGTTAAAATAATAGATTTAAAACAGATTAAAAACTCACACCAGCTTTCTACATTTAAAAACTAAACGAAACACCTCAATTTTCTGTGTAATACATATAGACGAGGTCTGGGTTGAGCGTTTGAACTTATTTGGAGCCAAAAACATGGAATGATTTTTTTAAAAAACAACAACTATGCAAACCCTTTTAAATGCTGCAAGTACTGTATAACCCAGGGGTAACCAATATGGTGGCCTCCAACTCCCATGAGCCTCAGCCAGCATAATCAATAGTCTGGGGTGATGGGAGATGAAGTCCCCAACATCAGGAGGGCACCACATGGGCTACTATTGGTCTATATCTTCTCACAACTCAACAGAGGAAGCAAGGGGGATCCAGAAGTCAAGCCAGTAAGATTTGATCTTTGCAATAATTTTGCAAACAGTTAATGCCAGCTTCCTGTGCAGGGATGTGGGAAGGATTACGGAGCGTGATGGGAATGTTGAGTAACTCGGCTGCTAATCCTCAATAAAACCAGAGCTGCCTCCTCATGCACACCAATGCATCACTTCCCCCAGACGTGCTCCCAGCTCGGCCTCACCTGCACGCTGCTCTCCTCCTCCTCGCGGGGGGACTGCGCCGGCATGACCTCGGCGTCCGAGTTGTCCGAGGAAGCGTTCCGTTTCCGCTTCTTCCCTACGACTGGCGTGATGGTGCTGCGAGGAAGGAGAGAGAGAATGAATGAGAAACGGGCTGGCCCTCTCGAGAGGAAGGGAGGCGGGACAGAGGATCCTGCCCCATTGCCTTTCTCACCTGGGCTTCCCTCTTCCTTTGCTCTTCCCCGATCCCGCCTGGCCCCTGCCCTTGCGAGGCCGCTCTTCCTTGGGGACGCGGTCGCCTCCGCCTTTCCGGCGGCGCTTGCGCTCCCCCGTCTCCTCGGGGCGCACACTGGGAAGCTCGTCCTCGTTCAGCACGCGGGGGATGTTCTGCTCGCCCCGGGCCCGGGCCCGGGCGATGGCCTCCGCCACAATCCGGTTGGCCTTCTCCTGCTTCTTCTGGTGCTCCAGCTTGCGGGATTCGTCCGAGCTGCTCCGCGCCGTCCCGCTGGAGGAGGGGAGAGCGGCCACCTCGCTACTGCTCAGCACCTTCACAACTGAGAGCCCAGAGGAGCTGCCTTGGGATGAGCTGGCCTGTGGGTGGGGTGGGGTGGGGAAGGGTTACAGAACACAGGTGCACGTTACATCCAGGCAACAACATCCTGGTCCGGACAGAAGGCCAAGCTGACAAAAGATGCACTAACAAAGGGCCAGCATATCCTGCAATAAGGATGGGGAACCTGCAAGCCTCCAGATATTATTGGACTGCAATGGCTTTGGCCCTGTAACACTGAAGGGGCATCTCCCATCCTTCAGCCCTGACACTGAGGTCCAGCTCCGAGGTCCTTGTGGTGGTTCCCTCACTGCGAGAAGTGAAGTTAAAGGGAACCAGGCAGAGGGCCTTCTCGGTAGTGGCACCCGCCCTCCCATCAGATGTCAAAGATATAAATCAATACAGTGGTACCTCTGTTTAAGAACAGTCCTGTTTAAGTTACTGGTGGGTAGCCGTGTTGGTCTGCCATAGTCAAAACAAAATAAAAAATTCTTTCCAGATACACTCTTCTGTTTCAGTGTATCTGAAGAAGTGTGCATGCACACGAAAGCTCATACCAAGAACAAACTTTGTTGGTCTCTAAGGTGCTACTGGAAAGAATTTTTTATTTTGTTTAGTCCTGTTTAAGAACAATTCGGTTTATGAACGCCGCAAAACTAGAAGTAGTGGCCCGGTTTGCGAACTTGACCTCAGTCTAAAAACGGAACCCGAACGGTGGAAAGGCACCGGTGGTGGGAGGCCTCATTAGGGAAAGCGCGCCTCAGTTTAAGAATGGTTTCGGACTTCTGATTAAGTTTGTAAACCGAGGTACCACTGTATACAATACAACCTTCCGTAGACACCTGAAGGCAGCCCTGTCTCAGGAAACTTTTTAAAGTGTTCTGCTGTGTTTCTGTATATTCTGTTGGAAGCTGCCCAGAGTGGCTGGAGCACCCCATGCCAGGTGGGTGGTTTACAAAAATTAATAACTACTACTACTACTACAAGTCCCATCATCCCTCACCAATTCCTTTGCTGACTGGGACTGGTGGGAATTGAAGTCCAAAAATATCAGGAGTTCCTTAGGTTTTCCATCCATCAGTAGCTAAGTGGATTTCGGCAGCATATGAACAACAGGATTCAATATGAACTTAACGGATTGGAGAAATGGGCCCAAGCTAACAAAATGAATTTCAACAGGGACAAATGTAAGCTTCCACACTTAGGCATAAATAACCGGATGCGCAAATATAGGATGGAGGACATCTGGCTTGCCAGTAGTAGAGATGAAAAGGATCTAGGGGTTGTAATAGACCACAACCTTAACAAGAGTCAACAGGGTGATGTAGCAGCAAAAAAAGCTAATGCTATTCTAGGTGGCATCAAAGGAAATCAGTGTTGCTTTTGACTGCATTGGTCAGACCAAAACTGGAATATTGTGTATCCATATCCCCCACAACAGAGCTCAAGGTGGCTTGACAAAAAAAAAATCTTAAAAAAAGATACAGCACAATAAAAAAAATTGAGAGTAAAGGTAGCCAACAAAAAACAATTTCATTAAGATACACTCCAGCACTTTAAAAATTATTCATTTAAAAACTGAACACACTTATGCCCCATAGGCTTTTGTAGGCAAATAGCAGGTTTGGTGTGCACCAATTTTTTTAAAAAAAGAAAACCTAGGTGATTTTTTTTTAATGTCGGGGTAAATGCTACCTACAATCACCTTCCCTTATCTTCCTGCTTCTGTTGTTCCCATGATTTACCACTCATGATCTCTGTGCTAAAGCAACTACAATCTGGCAGGCAGGAAATCCCATTTCCACACAAAACAAGTCCATGTTCAGTTCCGCATCACGTATGAGTTGCAAAAATGCAACAGCGTTTCCCCCGCAATTTTGTCGCTGCATGCAGTTTATTCTGGTTTTGCCGTTCACCAGAATGCAGTGGCCCCTCATTCAGTTGGTGGCATCCGTCTGTCTCTGGAGACAATGGAGGGGTGCAACCTTTGGGAGTGAGGTCAAACTGTTAGAAGGTTTCAGCGCCTGCTGTGGCTGTCGAGACCGATGCAGGAGAGACATGCTTTGTTGCAGGCAGGGCAGAAGAAAAGCCTAGCTGCAACCAAGCATGTCTCATTCAGTTAACGCTCTGGATTTGGAGATCTCTGCAAACATTGTCCACACATTTCCAAAACTATCACGAGAGGTAGAAATTTGCTTCTTCTTTTTTTCCAAGCTAAGGCAGAGATTCCCAGGGAGTTGAATTGTGCCTCTGCTAACATGACCAGAGCTCGCACCCAAGGGAATCGAGGCCCCCATCATGATTTTCATTGGGCACTCTATAGCTGTTTTATACTAAGATGCCCCCAAAGCAGACTGAGGGTGGCAGAAGTGCTGCCCTTACCTGTGGCTGCAACACAACTTTGAGGGGGACTGTCACTCTCTGCCCTGAACCGCTCACCACCTGGGCTTGCTGTACGGAGGACACACCCAACGTCCCTTGCTGGCCGGAGGTGGGTGGGGGCTGCTGCAGAAGCTGGATCTTCTGGGTCCCAGGCTGGCCGCCGAGTTGCTGCTGTCCGGGCTGCTGAACTTGGAGCTGGATGGTGACCACCTTGGCTGGTTGCCCTGGTGTGCCCTTGGCCTGGCTCAGGGCCGCCAACTGGTTGCCCTGGAGCACAATCTTGCCTGGCAGGCTGCCCAGAACCACGTGGCGCTGCCCTGGGGCGCCTCCACCCGCCGGGGGCTGCTGGAGGACCAAGGTGATGCGTTTCGACTCTCCCTGTAGGGAAGAAAAGGGGATCCAAGAGACGTAAAAAAATTATCTCAGCACCTACCGTATTTTCCGCTCCATAAGGCACACTTTTTCCCTCCTAAAAAGTAAGGGGAAATGTCTGTGCGTTTTATGGAGCGAAGGCGGGAAGGCGGCGGAGGGACAAGCGGCCCAAAAGGGATCCTTTTGGGCCGCTGGTCCCATTTCCTCTGCCGCCCCCACTGCCCGCCGCCCCCTGCCTCTTGCTGAATGCAGTGAGAGGCAGGACCAGCGGCCCGAAAGCAACCCTTCCGGACAGCTGGTCCCACCGCCGATGTTGCCCACCCCTGCCTCTCGGACAGCAGCGGCTTCCCTTTGGGGCAGCGGAGCTGGGCAGGAGCCGCTTACACAGGTGTAGGTGGCTCCTGTCCCTGTGCTGCTATGAAGCGAGCCGTGAGGGAGGGCTCAGATTCCCTCCTCCGTGGCTCGCTATGGGGCAGCGGAGATCCTCCCACGCCTCCGCGGGAGGAGAGTGATCCCTGCAGAGGCTTGGGATGGAAGCTCCCAAGCCTCCCAGGCTTCTGCAGGGATTGCTCTCCTCCCGAGGAGGCAGTGAATCAGAATATTTCTTTTTCTCGATTTCCTCATCTAAAAACTAGGTGCGCCTTATGGTCAGGTGCACCTTATGGAGCAAAAAATGCAGGTAATACAGTGGTACCCCGTTGATCGCGCTACGTAACATGGGCGTGCGTAACACAAATGCCCCCCAAACTCCCCCGGAAGTAGCGCGATTTGAGCGCTTCTGTGCATGCGCAAAGTGCGTAGAAGCATTCTGCGCATCCGGGGGTCGTGCGCGCTCTGGAAACACTTCCTGGTTGCGGGTGTTCTTAACTCGAACGTCCGCAACCCAGGGTATGACTGTACATTAAGAAGATGCCACTCCCATTATGGAAGATTACTCCAAATACCATTACAGTGGCGAGATTGTTATATACACAAAGACAGAAAGATTCAGCCCTACCCACTAGATGGACCCACTGTTCGATTCTCAGTATAAGGCAGATTCCTATATTCCCCACACCTGGCCTAGAGGCTCCTGAATTCCTGGTGACCCACTAGCCTAAGAGCCAGTGATCCAGAATAAGGATATAAAAGAGCTGCCTTGTATTGTTCCATCATCGTTCAATATTGTGTGGTGCTGTCTGAACAGCTCCTCTCTCAGGGGAACCTCTCTCAAGGGGGTTCATCATCCATGAACACTGGTCCTGCTAGCTAGGGATGATGGGAGTTGTAGTCCAACTGGAGGCCAGAGTTTAAGAAACACAGGGTTAAGATGAGAGGTCGGAACTGGTCCTAGGTCACCCAGGGGGCTTTGTGGCCAAGTGGGGATTCGAACCCTGGTCTCCCAGGTCCTAGTCTAACTGTGCCATGCTGCTTAGATCAATGTGCCACCCGAGCCGGCCACCCCAACACACCTGGCCGCTTTCTGCTTGCTCACCTGTGCTGGAGTAGAGGTCAGAGTGACAGCAGGCTTAAGGGGTGTGGCTCCAGTGCTGCCCCCCGGCTGGCTCTTGATGGGCTGGAGCACCAGCTGCTTGACAGGCCGGCCAGGCTGCACCAGGCGGTGGAGTGTGGCTGGGGCCCCTGCTCCAGGGGACACTTTGGTGGCCAGCACCGCGTTGCCCGAGACGATGGAGACCCCCGGCCGCAGTGGGGTGCCTGTCAGCACCTTGGCAAAGGTCACTTTGCCCCCGTTGGCGGCCCCGATGGGCTGGGCTTGTATCTGGGCCACGTGGGCCCCCGTCACAGAGCTGCCTGCCGGCGCCTTCAAGATGACAATCTTCGGGGCCGGAGGTGGGGCCGCCGTGACAGCGGCGCCTTGCTGCCCTCCAGCAGATGAAGACGGCACTGCAACTGTCGTGGTGGTGGCAGAGGAGACGCCCATGAAGGGGTTGCCCTGGCTGAGGACTTCCTGGTCCTGGGGGGCCTGCAGGAGCCCCGGCTGATCCTGCTGTGGCAGTTCAGGCACGGCCTCGGGCTGTGCGTCCGAGAGGGGCAGGGCCTGTGGCTGGGGAGGCTCCGGCTGTGCAGGGGCCGGCTGCTCTTTGGCGCCCCCTGCCAGGGAGTCCAAGGCACCGCCCGGTAGCCCCAGGGCCTCCTCAATGGGGTCTGGGGCCCCCTGGTTGAAGCTCTCATCCGTCAATGAGTCCAGGCCGAAGAGGTTGGGGTCATCGAAGAGGTCCATTATGGGGTCAGCCATGGCAGAAGAGAGAGGTTCGGCTGCTGGCTGAGGGAGGGGGCTGTCTGGAGGGGCCCCTCCCCAACTGCAGCGGTCCAGGGGTCACAATCAGGTGGGGCTGAGCCTCATGAAGCAAGAAGAAGGCGGTCTAGGGCTGGCTGGAAAGGAGGAAAGCACAGGGCTTTAAGAAGCAACACAGCAGACTTCAATATCCTGAAATGCCCAAAGGCCACCAACAAAATACAGATTTTTACACCTGTTCCAGTCCCAGAACCTTCTCTGCTTTGTTCTCTCTGCCCCCGCCAACAAAAAAAATTAAACACACAGCAGCTTTATCAGATTACATTTCAGCAGCACCCATCAGTAGAAGCATACACCTCTCTAAGTCCCCCAACCCCGCCAATCGCTCTTCCCGGCTCCTCTTCTAAGTTAGAAAATTCATAGGAACTGGAAGTATCTGGTTAATTCATTTAGAAAGGAGTTAAAAAAAAAAAAAACACAAAACCAGGAAAATCTAACTCTTAAATCCACCAGGCATGGATAGAGAGGAGATAAGCCAAGTGTTTGCACGGGCCACGCCTGAGCATTGCCTTCCTTAGGAATATCCTGTGCAAATGACCTTCCAGAATCCCAGGGCTCAAATGCTCAATGGTGTGGCCCCCTGCTTTACATGCAGAAGGTCCCATGTTCAATTTCTACTATCTCCCAGTAGGAAGGCCCCTGTTTGAAGCTCCAGAAAGCCACTGCCAGTCCATGGACACAATACCGGGCTAGAAGTGGGATCAGAAGAACCTGTTGGATCAGGCCAACAGCCCGTCTAGCCCAGCATCCTGCTCTCACAGTGGCCAAGCAGATATGCCAATGGGAAGCCTGCAAGCAGGACCTGAGCTCAAGAACACAACATCACTCTCCCCTCCTGTGGCTTCCAGCAAGTGGTCTTCAGAACATTGCTGCCTCTAACTAGGGGGGCAGAACATAGCTAGCAGTTGGCATAAGGTAAGCTTCCTATGTTCCCATTTACCCGGGACTCCTTTTTAATAAGATGTGCAGATGATTTAGTGATGTCTGTAACACACAGGAGAGTGGCCATTTCCAATGCAAAGAACAGACCCCCAGAAGGCGGCCACAGACTTTCCATCATCTGATGCGCAACACAATGGCTTCTCCTGTCTATCAACAGGCACCATCTTAAAGGCATTCCATTGCCAACCACTCATTTTTGCTAGAGCACATCTGGGCTCTTTATCTGGTAAAGATCGAGACATCAAGCGGCAGCATCGAGAGCACGTGTAAATGAGCCAACAGCTAAAATTAAGCATACTGGGTCCAATGCTAGCCTTACTGAAGTTAATAGATATGACTAACTTAAATTCATTCATTTCATTGGGTCTCCTCTGAGTTGGACTTAGTTGGGAGACAAGCCTGGAACATTTAAAATGGTGGAGAACCTGGATAAGGATCTAAGCCATGGACAAGGGACCTGTGCCCCCCCCCGGCGTTGCTGGATTCAATCTCCCATCCATCCCAGCCAACATGGTCAACGGTGAGGAGCGATTGGAGCTGCATCTACAGGACCACAGGTTTCCCAGCGCTGATCTAACGAGAGAAACTAACAACCCATTGCTGAAAACAGTGCAGGGAAGTCTTCAGAAACAATTACAGAGTACCATAGGAAGTGCTTACACAAAAAGGACTCAAGAACTTTGTTCCATCTGGCCCACTTCTGGCAGTGACTCCCTAGGGCAGGGTTGAGGAACCTGTGGCCCACCAGGCGATGCTGAGCTATAACACCTTGGACACTGGTCGATAGAAGTTGGGGAGTCCCAAGAACATCTGGAGGACCACAGGCTCCCCATCCCTAGTTTAAACCCACAAAAGCAGCAGCTGAGTCACTATCATTGGCCTGGAGATACCAGATTGACCCATGGATCTTCTGCATTCAAATGATGTGCTCCACCATAGAGCTAGAGTGGATGAGGGGTCCAGTTACTCAGTTTATGCAGTGGCTTCTCCTTTGGGATCACTGAACCCAGAAAAGGCTTGGAAATCTACAGAAGCGTCATCATTTAGCTGTCACCTGAAGGCTTTCAGGTCTACACGTCAACACGATGCCCTCCAAACACAGGCATGTTCATCATGGGATTCCTGCCTAACTTGCACTGAGAATATGCTATGCACGATTTTTCAAAAATAAAAACGTATCACCCAACGCAGAACAGAAATAAAGCATTTGTTTCAAGCATCCAAGCGCAAAGAAGGGCAGAGAAGAGTTTTGGAATAATCACGTTTGTCTTCCAGAATAGAAAGCGCTGTCTAGAGTGCCCTTAGGGGAAAGGGTGCAGCTCAGTGGTGGAGCAGGTCCAATCTGCAGCCTCCTGAGGTAGGGCTGGGAAAACACTCCTCTTTGAAACACTGCAGAGCTGACAGCCAGTGGAAACAGTGCTGAGCTAGAGGAACCAATTTTTTGACTCAATATAAAGCAATTCGTTGTTGTTGTATCAAATAATTTTTCAGCTGTCCTTATCCTTTATAAAAAACCAAAGCACACTCTTCTGTAAGTGTTCTCCCAGAATAACAAAGCATGGAAAAATCGCTAGCAGGTGTAGAAACCAAAGGACTCACAGTCTCCCAACAGTCCATTATATCTTTTCATATGCAGATAATTTTTTTTACATGGGAACTGCCCCCCATGTGCCCTCTCTGCCACACCCATCTGCAAAATTAGCACTGCTACAGGTGCCACTCATTCTGCAGTTGTAAAAAATTGATCTTTTTGTATGGCAGCACCTGAACTTTGGAACTCCCCGCCTGTGGACATCAGGCAAGGCGCCTTTGCTGAATTCTTTTTGGCACCCGCTGAAAACGTTTTCATTTATGCACACCTATCCAGACGCGTGAATGCCGATGGGTTCTGATCTCTTTCCAGTTTACTGACAATGTTAATCGGTTTTAAACTTTCAGTGGTGGTTTTAATATTTCTTGCAAAAAGCATTAGAGGTTTTACTGCAATCAAGTGGTATATAAATGTTGTTAAATGTACAGTGGTACCTCTTGTTGCGAATGCCTCTGGTTGCGCACGCTCCGGGTTACGAGCTCCGCTAACCCGGAAGTAGCTGATCATTAGCGAAAGCGCACCTCATGTTTGGAGCGATTTCCGGTTATGAATGGACCTCCAGAACGGATTCTGTTTGTAACCAGAGGTACCACTGTATGTTCTAAAGTGCAAAGCCCAGCAATTCCCCCACCCCCAAAACCATCCATATGTTATTTCTGACATATGAATGGGTCCTAGGAGAAAAGATTGTGTGAGGAAGGACAATTAACAGGTTCCTCTCTTAAAATCATTATTAATAGTTAGCAGCAATGCACTCTCTACCCCGAACAGTTAGCGGAGGATAAATTTGACTCTCCAGGGATGTCTATACCTCTTGCTAAAGTAACTACACCCCCTCCAGGGAAATGAGAACAGGACTTTGAGGCAGCTTTGCACCATCCTCCTTGTGGAGAGAATGTGTTCCTGTTCTTAGAAAAAGTGTGGTCGAGCCTGATGACAGCTGCAGAAACATAAGTACTTCCAGGGAAATATTATCTACAGATTTTTCCCTTACAAGGATTGCCAAAAAGCACCATCTATTCTAAAAATCCCTAAGCAAGATGCAAAAAAAATGCAACATTAAGGTATATTCCAAACTACCCTGTGATCCTTGGATAAAGGGTGGTATAGAAATTAAATAAATAAACACAATAAAACAATTTTCTGAAAACCCAAATAAGACAGTTTCATTAAAACAGGGATTCTAGGAATAAAAATTTAGAAACAACAGGGCCCCATCTTATGGGCCCGGCAAAATGAGATGCATCTTTTAAAAATTGCATCTGAAGCAACTGGTGGATGATGGTCCGTGAGTGGCACAAATTCTGGTGAGGAGGGGAGGATGCAAAAATAAAGCAAAGAAGTTGTGGTTGCTCCTGTGCACAGCAGGCTATTCCAGGGTTAAACTCGAAGCCAAAATGTGTTTCTGTGTATCCGATCTTCAACCAGTAGGGTTGAGTTCTGTTTTGTTTTTAATTAACCAGAATGCATTGGACAGGTGCTTGTTAGATTCTCTGCAGATTTGGAATCTTTTCACCTTATTCCTTAATTCCAAGGACACAAGAGTTGCTTGTCCTGGAAAAGCCAGACAGAGACCACATCACCTATGGGTGCCCTTCATCACAGGTGGGTGCCATGGAGCCCTCCAGAACCCTGAGCATCAGCCATGCCTGCTGAGGTTGATGGGAACCTGGAGCCTGACCACCTTTGGAGGGACACAGTTGGAGATCCTGCTCAAAAAGATAGGAATGTCAAGGTGTATCATTTGCCTTTCAATTGACCAATGAGCTGATTTAATTTAATTTGCATATTATCAAAAAGCCAAAGAAGCGGTCTTGTAAGGGGGCGGGGAGAAATGCAAGAAGGAAATCTGAGGATGCACAATACCTAAAAGTTAGCAAGTCATGGTCAGGAGGAAGGACTCTTTTCTGTGTTCCCTTGCTTGTGCCCTAAGCCAGGGGTAGCTAAACTCTGGCCCTCCAGATGCTGACAGACTCCAAGGGTGAAGGGAGTTCTAGTCCAGCAGCAACCACCCCTGACCCTTCCAGTCAACACACCCGGGCCAAAAACAGCCTCAAGAGAAAAAACAAAAGAGAACAAGTGGGCCTTTTAACTTGAAACAATGCATTTCCACTCCCCCTGCTTTCCTTGACCGTTTTACTGATTTAAACAGCCCCCACTAAAACAACATCCATCCCCTTTCCCCCCCCCTGCACACCCTTTTTCTTGGGGTGAGCATCCTTGTACCCCACTTCCTATCCTCCTCACACACCTCTAGTTATTTCCAGGGCTTTCTCCCATCGCTTTGCACCTGCCAACAAACCCAATTTTGGACCCCTGCACACCTCTGAACTGAATCTGCTGGCCTCCCAACACTTCCAGCCCTTCTCTCCCCCTGCCTAGCTAGCCTCACACCAGGGCCCCCCCCCCTTCTCCCTCCAGCGCACCTGCCGGTTGTTTCTCCTCCATCCATTTGCGCCCACCTGCCCCAACATCCTCCCTCCACCCAGCCTGGGCTTATCCTTCCTCCCCCAAAGCCTTGCCCCCCCCCGCCTGTCTGCACACCTCTGCCTTCCCAGCCCCCTAATGCACCCCATTCTTTGCACGCTGCAACCCGGCATGCCTCCTCCCCCTTCCATCCCCACAGAGCTCCCTACATAGCCTCCCTGCCTCATTAACCTCCAAACCCAAATCCACCCCCCCAGCCATGAACCCCGGCACCTCTTGAACCCACCATCTTTCTGCAGCCCCAGCGTTCCTTCTGGCCGGCAGCCCGTCAAGCCACCCCCTCCCCTTACAAGCCCCACATCGTGCCCCCCTTTACCTCCTCATCCAAATGCCAGCTCCCTCCTTCGCATCCTTCCACCTTAACCCCCAAACCTGCAAGCCCCAGTCTTCCCCCACCCCGCCTCCCTGCTGTCTCCAGTTTCCAGCACCCAGTCATCGTCGTCCCCAAGCCACCCCACCCCGCTTACCTCCTGCTACCCACAATCCGCTTCCCCTCCCCCCCCTCCTCGCTGGAAGCTGCCTTTCCCCCTCCACCCCCAAGGTCTCCCCATCCGATCCGGATCCTACCCAGCCCCAGAGCAGCTCGGCACCAGCTCCTCCTCCAAACCTCAGGCATCTCCTTCCGTGTGCAGGGAGGGAGGGAGGGAGGAAGGGGGAGCCAGGCCCAGCCGCTCTCTCTCTTCCCACTCCCCCCTTCAGCTCCCCCCCCTTTCAGCTAGCCAGACATAGAGTGCCAGCCAGCCTCTTTCCTCTGCTTCACTGCAGAGAGAAAGAGGGGCTGCCCCCCTCCCCTGTCACTGCTCATTTGCATCCCTGCATCTCATGTGTGTCTGTGGAGGGGCAGAAATACATCCCATCCGCTCAGCGGAGCATTCTGATATAATGCACAAACAAATGGCACAAAACGACACCTCGCCGCCGCCGCCCCCCCAATTTCTATGTGCATGCATATACAGTAAACTCAAACACCCATCATAGGCCTGTGCATACATACATAGGTGCATTTATCCTGGCTGCTTTCTCTCTCACCCAAAACCGCCGGGGTATCCATTTTCGAAGGTGGGGAGCCCCACCACACCAGTACTTACATGCACTGTGATTATTCAGCGGCACACTTTAAATAATAATAATAATTCCCCATCCACTTGGGTGTGTTGCATGCATTATGTATACTTTTTCATGGGCACGAAAAGTAATTAAAATAATTTTAACTGGTCACCTGTATGAGCGGCTGATTGATCTCACTAATTTTGCTTATCAGTAAAGGCAACCATTCTGAAGCAAGAAAATTACTTTTAAAAAAACAACAAAAAAACACAAAGTCTACCACCGAAAGTCTACAACCCATGATGCATGCAGGCTAGATACATCATCCTTCCTCCCTGACGGAAAAGAGACAATAACTATCCGCAGTTTCATCAAGCACTTTTATTAAAAACACTCCCCTCCGTAACTTTTCTCCATTTAATTGGGGACTCTCTAGGCCGATTCAACTGAAAGATGAAAAACTGTCAACCGTATCAGTCCTACAACTGAAAAACTACCCCTTCAACACTCCCAAACAACAGTGTTCATACACATGTATGGATGCCAAACATTTTGCCCCACAACAGAGGGGGGAGGGTAGGATCCTACTGGGGCATTTGCCACAAGAGGAGCCCTCCCCTTCCTGTTTCACCTTTGGATATCTTGTTTGTTCAAGTACATGCATTTCCCCCCTCCTAAATATATAACAACATTAACCCCAGCATTTAAAAAAACATTATTATTATTATTATTATTATTATTATTATTATTATGGGCGGCTAGGATTTGGCTCACAAGATGGAGATGTGATGATATAGGGCTGGGGAGATGAGGACATTTATTGCTCCCCCACTACATAAATTCACATGACTTGCTCAATTCAGATCACCCTCCTTGCCAAGAAGTACACACAATGCAAATGTCTGGGTGCCTCAAAACACTGACAGGGTCCAGAATCCATGTCACAGGATTTTGCAAGCTATTCCCCTCCCCTAGATGGATAAATTGATCCCAAATAGATAGTCTCCCTTTTATCTACAGTTCACATGGGCGAGCAAGTTCTGTTCACAGGTAAGTTAACCAAACAGCACATTTCCAGCAAGCAAGGAAGCCTCCTGCACAATGGGAGCTTCACAACGCACAATCCAAACCATGAGGATATATCCTATCTGCAAACACCCACCAACAAGTCCCTCTTCCGAGAGAGAGAACCTTCAAACTATGTTCTCAATGCACTGAAGCAACAACCTAGGCATCCCAAATGCAGTGGCAGCTTGGAATGATTTCTGATCACTCCACCTCAAATTTAGTTTCTGGTTTCCAAGCACAGTTCAATCCTCAAAGCCCTAAAACAGGAATGGGGAACCCGCGGCCCTGCAGATGTTGCTAGACTACAACTCCCATCATCCTTGAGCGTTGGTGATGCTGACTTGGGCTAATAGGAATTAAGAGTCTACCAGGGATGGCCAACTCCCAAGAAACTGCGATCTACTCACAGAGTTAAAAACTGGCAGTGATCTACCCCCTTTTGGGGGGTTCGGGTGAAAGTTGTTGAGTTTTTTCAGGGAGGAGGTAAAATGCTGAGCTTTTTTTAGGGGAGCTACAGTTGTTCAGCTTCTTTGGGGGGAGCCAATGATCTTCTACTGATCTACTGGTAGATGACGATCTACCTGTTGGACATGCCTGGTCTAGACCATGACTTTAAAGCAATCTCATACCACTTCAACAGTCAGGGCTTCTTCCCAAAGAATCCTGGGAACTGCAGTTAGTTAAGGGTGCTGGGAAATGTAGCTCAGTGTATGGCAAACTACACTTTCTTCTTTTGGGGGGGGGATTCATGACTGTTAAAGTGGCTTGAGTGTTTTAAATGTACGATGTACATGCCACTCTTACTGGACTCTTTAATTCTTGCCATCCCCAATCAGCATACTCAATGGTCAGCGATGATGGGACTAAACTAAGGACTACATCTCTTAATGACACATGCTGGCATCACAAGCAGGTCTTTGGCCTGATCCAGCACACCTCATCTTCTTATGGTTTTTATTACTGGGTGGTTCTTGCTGCTTGATAGCTGCTCTAAGGAGCACATTTTTTAACGGTGAAAAGCAGCATGTAAAAGGCAAACCACACACACAAGTTTTAGTTACGCCTTAACAATCTGGAAACATCCCAGGTAATTCAAGGTTGAATTTGGCAGTTCCGAGTCAGCTGGAAGTAACGTTCAAGCTTTGCTTTAACCATGGCCCAGGAAAATGCTGGATTTCTATTTCAAGTTCAGAGAAGCGATAATGAGGAGTCAGGAAGTCCCATGATTCAAGTCTCACAAGTCTCACCTCAGCAACAAAGTCATCCGACAGCTTCCAGCTGTTCTCTTAGCCTAGCAACTTTTGCAAGGTGCAAACACAACTGCCCTACCTTGCAGGGATATTGTCAGGATTACAGATATAGAAGCGACGAAATGCTCTGAACGATCTAACAGTGTTCTATATATTGGGGTGTCTAATCTGTAGCCAACCAGATATCGCTGGGCCCCAACCTACCCAACTTTGAGAAGGTGGAGCAAGGGCTCAAGCAACATCCCATATCCTTCCCACCTTGAAGGAGGCGCAAGGTCTCCCACAGGGTCCTAGAGCCCTTAATCCTTCTTTCCAAAGTCCTGTAAGAGCTTGCCTGGCTGTGGGCAGGACTCTAGGACCCTGCCACAGCCCTCACGCCTCCTTCCCCGGCTGGCTTACTCTGCCTTTGAAGACCCTGGGATGCTACCAGAGCCCTAGTACCACCTTCCCTAAGCCTTACCAGATCCAATACATGCATGCATGGGTGTTAATAAATAGACATTTACTTATTTCCTCCCCCTGCGCAAAGCTGCAATCTAGTAAGTTAAATAAGCGTAAAATGCGAGTTATCTGTAGTATTTTTGATGTCTGTAAATTTTATCATGTATATTTGTTTGCAAAATCTGTTGATTTTATCTATATTCATAATTCCATTCTGCCTATTTTAAGCAAGCATTTTATAACGCGAGCAGGATTTGAAATATGAGCACCTGCATCAATTATTAAGATAAACAGGTTAAAATAGATGTATTGGATGTTATACATGAAATCTGCAGCATTTAAGGGTAAATATGGAAAGCATATGGCCACCACTGGTCCCATCACCTCCTGGCAAATAGAAGGGGAAGAAATGGAGGCAGTGAGAGATTTCACTTTCTTGGGTTCCATGATCACTGCAGATGGTGACATCAGTCACGAAATTAAAAGATTTCTGCTTCTTGGGAGAAAAGCAATGACAAACCTAGACAGCATCTTAAAAAGCAGACACATCACCTTGCCAACAAAGGTCCGTATAGTTAAAGCTATGGTTTTCCCAGTAGTAATGTATGGAAGTGAGAGCTGGACCATAAAGAAGGCTGATCGCCGAAGAATTGATGCTTTTGAATTATGGTGCTGGAGAAGACTCTTGAGAGTCCCATGGACTGCAAGAAGATCAAACCTATCCATTCTTAAGGAAATCAGGCCTGAGTGCTCACTGGAAGGACAGATCCTGAAGCTAAGGCTCCAATACTTTGGCCACCTCATGAGAAGAGAAGACTCCCTGGAAAAGACCCTGATGTTGGGAAAGATGGAGGGCACAAGGAGAAGGGGACAACAGAGGATGAGATGGTTGGACAGTGTTCTCGAAGCTACCAACATGAGTCAGACCAAACTGCGGGAAGCAGTGGAAGACAGGAGTGCCTGGCGTGCTCTGGACCATGGGGTCACGAAGAGTCAGACACGACTAAATGACTGAACAACAACAACAATGGAAAGCATGGCAGGGATGGGAAGTCAACGGATAAATAAATTTATGGTCTACGTCAAAATCTGTAAAGTTTTATTTTATTTTAGGTGAAAAATAAATTTAAAATATAAATAAACAAACAAGCATTTTATACCATTTTGTGTAAACCGCTTATGAGGTTGTTGTTTTTATTAAGTGGTATACAAATCTTACTAGATAAATATGTTTGGAGCCATCCCCCTGCTTGTTGGCTTGCATACCACCCCCTCAAAATAAAAAATGAAAGATGCGTAGATCACTGCCAGTTGTTTTATGCTGGGAATACATTGCAGCCTCTAAGGAGTTGGATGTGCCCGCACTAGAGGAACACAGCTAGAAAGATACCTGTGGGATAAATTCACTTTTAGTCACAGTCGCATAAATCAGTGTTTTTCAACCACTGTTCCGCGGCACACTAGTGTGCCGCGAGATGTTGGCTGGTGTGCCGTGGGAAAATTACTTTATATATAGTCAATATAGGCAGAGAGTTAAATTTTTTACCATTTTCTAATGGTGGTGTGCCTCGTGATTTTTTTCATGAAACAAGTGTGCCTTTGCCCAAAAAAGGTTGAAAAACACTGGCATAAATCAAAGGATCTGGGAAAGGCATGTGTCCGTGTTTTCTCCCTCACTACCTGGACACGGTTTGGTTAAATCTGTGATGAAAATATAACTTGTGAACAGTGCTAATATGCATTGCCTGCGCCACCAGGTAAGACTGTCCAAAGTTAAAGCACTTTAAAATGCACCTCCGGTTGGGGAGAAAGTGGCTTATTCCAGCATGAGCTTGCATATAGAGTTGTTAATTTTCCCACTTAAATCAATGAACTCAAAAAGTGCCTAGTGTCAACTGGATTAGGCCCTCTTCCCCTTCAGGAGAGACAGAGAGCTCTCTGCCTTGTGACAGACTAAAACACAACTTGTCTTCTGGAATCTGGCCTACTAGCCACAACAGCCATTAAAACGTCAATGTTTCAAAAGCTCTGATCACCAGATGCTGAGGATTAGCAGGAGGGGATGGATATTCCCATCATGCCCTGATCCTGAACCTCCCGCAGGCATCTAGCTGGCCGCTGCCAGCAGACATCGAGTGACAGCCTCGATGGCCCAGCGGTTTGAACTCACTTGGTGATCGGCCAAATCCAGTTCAAAGCTCGGCTTCCTTTGACACTTTGCTATCACCAGGTCACGGGACACGAATCCTTCAGAATGTGGCCTGAAAACACTGCAACTTCATTGAAGTAGGATAGAAGATGCAGATTAATTCTAGATTCCGACGGGTCCAGTGCCTGCATGCAGACCAGGAACATGCAGGACATGAACCATTTCCTAATCCAGTTTCTTCAACTTTCCGAGTCAGCTCTGAGTGTTGGGATAAAGAGAGCAGGCACCAGAAAGCGAGGGGGGTGGGTGTGTTTCATTCCATCTTAATCTCAAAGAGAGAGGGGGGGTGGGATGACCTTGAAAACAATCCTTGGGTTACAAGGCATGCCTGCTGAGCAGAGGATGCAAACTAGGATTCTAATCCCGTGTGAAATTCTGCAAAACCAGGCGTGGTAGTTATGCCAAGCTACGATCCCACACAGGAAGTGTATCACTTCTCTAAGAGGAAGAGAAACGGCTCTGAAGTTCATCGGATCGCAGCTCAGAATGCAACACACAGATGCCCCTCATTCACTTTCTTCTGTGTTTTAAAAAACTTCAGCTTATTCCTTTCATTCCTACCACCAGCAAACATGACGCAAGTCCCCCCCCCCACCTCAATTTGCTCTATATTGCTACATCAGCATCTTTGCCCCTGAATCTAAAGAGGAAGACTGTGACTGGCCTCATTTCTTTCCCCTGCTTTGGAGAAGGGGACAAACAATGAAATGCATCAGCAGCTCTACTCACAGACGTATGCAAGAACAAAACCCCACTTTAAAAATTGCTCTAGCGTTTTGAAGGCAATTGTGTTCCCCATTCTCTCTCCACCAACATTTTAAATCACTGTTTCCCATTTTAGGCTATTTAGCAAAGATTGATGCTGCTAATATTAGTATTAAGGGGCTGCAGTGAGCCAGCATATTTCCTTCAAGCAGCCATTATATGAGACCCACCCCCGCGAGCTACCTATTTGCAGTGGGCTCCTGGGGGGTAAACTTGGTAGTTTACCAAATGTGCAGAAAAATAAAGTCCCACTAGGATGGGCCAGAGATTTTGCCATGCACCCACAATTTATTGTCAGAAATTACTGTTGGCATTAACTTTGTTTTGGCAAAATCCTGGGTATGTGCAGAAGAAGTTCATGGACTTTTAAGTGATATTCCTGCAGTGCAAGGATGAACAGATGGACAATGAAAGTGGATCCTGTGAGCCCTTATAGTTGCCAAGAGACTTACACTTACACAAGTCTTGGAAAATAAAGCATCTATCATCCACTACTTACTGTCCTTTCGATGCTGAACCATGTGTCTTTCAAATGCAAAGCTTGTTTGGCTATCTATTTGGACATATAATGATTGTGTTAATACGTATTTAAGTCAAGAAAAAGTATATATGTGTCAGTGGGTGGGTAACTTTATATCTGAAGCAAGGCCAATTCTCTGCAGATTTACTGCCAGCAGTGTGACACAAAACGACGCCTTTTTTTACCCATGTAAAATACTTTATTCAAAGTATGCCGATCGCAATGTGATTTAGAGTTTACTGCACTGTGCTCCCAAGAACTACCTTGCTGACGGATCACTGTGAAGAGAGGCAGAAAGCTAGCTCAGCGACCCTCCTGCAAAACTACATGCTACCTATCAGGAAACAGCACAAAATAGCTCATTGGTGACCGTCTACAATTAGTACAGGAGCAAACCCCCTCACAAGTTCTTCACAGAAATGACAGATTGGGGCTCCTTTTATAATCTGATCCCACTTTGCATTTATGCAAACTGAGACTAGGTAGGCCAGGCAAGTGGCTTATTTGCAAGCCCACATTAATACAGCCCGCTTTCCTTCCAGCAAACCAAGAAAGCAAGAAGATGCCCTTTAGCTCCTGCTGAGTTCGGGAAGGGCGAGGAGGACCACCTATTCCAGCCCCCTGCCCCCACGGCAGGAGCAACTTTGTCACACGCCAGTCACCCTGTCCAACACTTATTCATTGCATTTATATCCTGCCTTTTCTCCCAATGGGAATACGACAAATGAACCCCTTCCTCTTTTCAGACTTCAAGAGCAGTAGCCTTTCAGGAGAGCATGGGAAGTGACAGTGTGCACACAGCTAACACTCCACAACCAGCTGTGTCCATGGCTCCATCTGCACTGTCTCTGCTGAGATATGCACAGCGGGGACCCGGGGAGCTTCACACTGGGCTAACAGAAACATGGGAAGCTGTGTTACAGAGAGTCAGACCACTAGATCCATCTAGCTTCGTACTGTCCACAACGACCAGCAGCAATCCTCCAGGGTTTCTGAAAGGGGACTCTCCCTGGAGATGCTGGGTACTGAACCTGGGACTTTCGGCATCCAAAACAGGCTGTCATCCAACTTCCAGAACCCCTGTCCCTCATTGCTCTCAATGCCCAGTCACGTTACCTCTCCAAGCAGAAAAACAGTAACCATATTGTAGAGATTAAGCATCCTTCTCCCTCTTGCCTTGCACTCTCCTTCTGGACGGTTGTCTGGACTGGGCCCAGGAGCAGAGGACAAACAAAAAGAGCAGCGGCCACAACAGCAAGGAGGTGGTGTGCCCAGCTGGAACATTTCATCCAAATAATAACAACAATAATGTAATTATTATTTATACTCCACCCATCTGGCTGGGTTGCTCCAGCCACTCTGGGCGGCTTCCAACACATATAAAAACATAATAAAACACCAAACATTAAGAACTTCCTGATACAGGGCTGTCTTCAGGTGTCTTTTACAAGTTGTAGAGTTATTTATTTCCTTGACATCTGATGCAAGGGCATTTCACAGGGTGGGTGCCATTGCTCAGAAGGCCCTCTGCCTGGTTCCCTGTAAGTTCACTTCTCACAGTGAGGGAACCGCACCAGAAAACCCTTTGAGCTGGACCTCAGGGTCTGGGCTGAACAATGGGGGTGGAGATGCTCCTTCAGTAACACCGGCCCAAGGCCATTTAGGGCTTTATAGGTCAGCACCAACTCTTTGAATGGTGCTTGGAAATGTACCAGGAGGTCCACCAAACATGAAGCCAGCCTTGGCTGGAACTTGCCATCCCCAAACCAGGACTGGGGAACCATTGGACCGCCAGATGCTGGTCTAAATCTCTCATCATCCCTGACTTTTGGCTGTACTGGCTGGGACTGATCTGAACTGTAGTCTAGCAACGTCTAGAGAGGACCAGGTTCCCCACCCCTGGTTTAAGGTCATGGGAGCTCAAAGCAGCACATCTTTGTGGGAGACATATTAGGATAGTCCTCACTCAAAGCCTGATGAATCCTGGTTGGTGTTTCTGGAGGCTTTGGGGATTTCCTGCTGGCATGACTGGTGGCCTTTCTGAAGTCGCAGTCAGCTTTTGCAGTGGGTAAATGTCCCATGTACTTGATGCCCTTGCCTGCCTACAAAAGCCCAGTTGGCTCCCCAGTTTGCCAAGCAGCTACGGGAAACAAAATATCAGGGACCATTAGGGCACGTGGAGAAGACCAAATGACCACTCTGATCAATGATGGGCTAAACCTCGCCACCTCTCCCCTTATGAACCAAACCAGACTCTGTGTTCCTCATCTGAGGTCCATCTCAGTGGGCCCTCTTGGAGGAAAATCTGGATGGTGGAAACACAAGACCAGGCCATTTCAGCGGTGGCTCCCCACTTAAGGAAATGCTCTGGCAAGGGTGGCATGCTAGGCACCATCACTAGCTACTTCTAGGCACCAGGGAAAAACTTTTTTTCCCCAGCCATGCTTTTGGTCTTCTTTTTGACACTGGAGAGCTCTTTCAGTGGGCGGGATTTGTTAAGACTGCTTTTTATGTATCTCAAGATTTTTAACTTTTAGTTTATTTTTAGCTTTATATTATTTTAATTTTGCATTCCATTATATTGCAATTAGCTTTGAACTTAAGTTTTTTTAAAAATGACTAATAAGTCCAATAAATAATAATTTTAAGGGGGGTGGGGGCAACATGTGGCCCTCAAGATGTTGTCAGACTAAAATTCCCATTAGCATGGCCAGTGGAATCAGGGAAGATGGGAGTTGCAGCCTTGCAACATCGGGAAGGGGCACAGGTTCCCCATCCCTGCCCTATACCTCCCATGGCAGATACCTGCCCAATTGTTGCAACATTCTCTGGTTTCTCCATTTTGTGGAAGCCAACACAATCCCCATCTCAAAGAGTAGAAGCATCATTACCAGCCATTGGCTAGAGAGAGAAAGTGAGGTTTTCAAAACACTAAATGTTGAAAATATTCAGCCCTAAAGCTGGCTGATGGAGAAAATGTGTATACAGTAGTTGGATGCCCAGGAATGACCTCTGGTGGATCTCTAGGACTGCCTATAAAAATAATAATTCTCCCCTTCCCCCATGAATGCCAAGTGTACATTTTCCTCATCTCAGCCTATGCACACCTTTAGACAGTAGAATATATTCCAACCACCCAGACACCTCATGCTACAGTAATTATTCCATAACAATCACCACTCCCCAGCTCTGTAACAACTAGAGCAGATTATAATCCTTATCACCATATGCAGTAAGACTGGGGGCAGGGCAAAAGGATGCATCCTTTCACTTTTTTTTAACCATACTAAGTCTCAGAATATGAGAGTGGAAGTCAAACGATAAAGCACTGTCATTAAGCGACCAAATATGCATTCACAGATATTATGAGAATAAGTTAAATCTGGATGTAATCTTATACCCACTTACTTGGAATGAAGTCCCACTCAAATTGGGACTTGCTTTTGAGGAGTCATGTACAAGACTACACTGAAATTAGTTATTAGAATTCTTGAAACTGAAAAGGCCATTCTCAGCTGAAATCATTGTTCAGTTCCACTACTTCCATCATTGACAATGTGGGCTGATCAATATTAGCTCAACCCTCAAACACATGCAAAGCCTTGCTAGTTGGCCTTTCCCCAACATACATTTTCTTCCACCCCTATTGTAAGCTACACTTACCCGAGAGTAAACCCCATTGATTCCAACAGAATTTACTTCCAAGTAAATAGGGTAGGTTTGCAGCAACCTTCTAAAGAGGAGGGGAAAAGAGAAACATAGATCAACAAGACTAGAAATATATCAGGTATTCAGCTACTTGTGTGCCTAACAAATCAAATGTTGATTCTCAGGAACCTTGAAAATGTTTCCAAGTCTGCATGGGGCAAAAGACTAAAACATAGAACACTGCAGAAAATCTCCCCTCCACACCCATGTCTCAGGACTGTGCTTTAACTCTCAATACATCAGAATATTTTCCTAAACAATCTGAACTATAGATTACACCTCTTCCTTCCCAATCACTGGTCCAAACAACACACTGGTCCAAATGACACAATAAAACACACTTTCACATGTCCCACCCTAAGATCATCTGTCTGAGAGAAATGTCGATTAAAAAAATTAGCTGCTGTTTCTTTCACTATCCCCACTTCCACTCTCCAAAGAAACAAACTGTTAGGAATAAAGCCTTTGCATCAACAATTGTGCATAAACATTGAAGCAACAGGGAAAAGGAGTCAATGGGCAAATTCTTCCTAGCATAGGCGGAAAATGACTAGACCAGGGGTCAGCAAACTTTTTCAGCAGGGGGCCAGTCCACTGTCCCTCAGACCTTGTGGGGGGCCGGACTATATTTTGAAGGGGGGGGATGAATGAATTCCTATGCCCCACAAATAACCCACAGATGCATTTTAAATAAAAGGACACATTTTAGTAATGTAAAAACACACTGATTCCTGGACCGTCCGTGGGCCGGATTTAGAAGGCAATTGGGCCAGATCTGGCATTGCCTACCCCTGGACTAGACTCTCCTCTGACCTTGTCAGTATCACCAGAGAATAGAGGAGACACTGGTTTCCTCCTATACTTTTGTGACAAAACATACGAAAGCCATTCACAGATGCAGATGTGCAGAAATGAAAAAAGATGCCATGTAGATGGCTGACATTTCTGTCTGTGAGAACCCATCCATTCACAAGTCCCTCCTGCACACAAATGCCTAGGAAACCACTTTCTCACCTGGCCACTCATCGATTTCAAAACCCGGCACATCTGCATTTAAAGCCTTTCCCACGTGCAAGCTCTAAAACATCTGAACTACCAAGTTACAGCCTGCTCCAAGATGGGCAGCCCTACCGCCATACAAATATACAATAAAACCATGTAAGAAACTGGTCCTCAAATGCACACTCAGGTTCCAGGTGCATCTGGAGCTGACAGCGTTGAAGACTGCTGCTGTTCGGCAGCACATCAGGGGAACCCTACCACCCACTCCGTGCCAAACTCCATGTGGCGACACGGGAGTCACTTCCTCCTACGACTGTGTCCCACATGCCCTCTTCCCACCCCCATCACAACTTCTGCACGGAACGACCCACAAGCGCAAAAGGCCCATGCAGTGCAGGAGAGCCATCCCCTCTGCGCACAGGTTGCTCCCGATGCTCTGAGCAAACGTCCGCCGAAATTCCCCTTCCTGGATGCAACATCCACCCACCACCCAGATCTCGGCCTCCTCCTTTTTCTCCCTGAATCCAGCTCCCTTCTTTTCATCCAAGAGCCAACAAGACGAGGATCAATCCACCTCCTTTTCCTCTCCTCCTCCTCCGAGGCGGCCTGTGTGTGCAAAGGGCTTTAGCAGGGGTGCAATCCTTCCTTCCAACCTTTACTAGAAACCGGATGGCGGTGGAAACACACACAAAATAAAACAGCCAACAGGGACGGGGGAGAGAGAAATGCACGAGAGAGAATGCGACATGGATTATTTTTTTTTTTGGAGGGGGTGGAGGAAGGAAATATACCCAAGCAGCCTTTTCTTCCTCCCCCCTCTGCAAAAGCAGGGTTTGGCTTCTCCCTCCCCACCTTTCCCATTAAGCGAACCCCGGAGGGCGGAAAGCGAAGGGCCCTCCCTTCAGAAATGGTCCCTCTCACTCGCCGTAGGAGAGCGGCGGCGGTGAGGGAGGGGGAGGGGAACGTCCCCGCATCGGGCCTGCATCGTGAGGAGGGCCATCCCATAATAATCCTTCCCCTCCCTCCCCCCCCCCCCGCGCTCGTGTGGGTTTGTGAAGAGAAAGAGGAAAGGGCCTTTTATATATATATGAATAAATAATAGCACCTCTTACCTGAGGGCCTCTTCTCCCCCTGGTCCCCTCCCCCCTCCCTCCCTCCCTCCCCCCACGCGGACTCACCCTCTAAGGAGCCACTTCTCCCGCCCCCCTCCCCTCTCCTAAGGAGAGAGAAGAGAGAACAAGGCAGCCGAGCATGGACGGTGCAACTTAACTTCTCTCGGGGGCCCTCCAAGCCACGCCCACCGCTCCGCCAGGCTACGGCCGCCGACGAAGGACCCGGGAGGCCTGGGGGGCGGGGCCAGGCAGCAGGTTAGGTTGAGAGAACCTTCCAGGAAGTCAGTCTCTCTCCGGAGTGGGGCGGAGGAGGGGGAAGGGAAGCGGGCGCGGGGGAAGCGGGCCTCCCGCTCCTGGAGAGGCTGTCTAAGGAAGTCGCCTGATTTATTCTGTGCCACCAATACAAATAAAAGTTAAAGGGCTGTTGTTTTAAAACTATGGGGGCCTGTGGAGAGGTGGCAATATCATCTTGCCGCGTCTCGCGCCCAGACAGGCAATGCGTTAGGCACCTATATGGGGAAGCCATCTTGGGAGGGATGGAGAGGAGTGGGGGGCCAGATATGTGCTTGTTGTCGCTTGACAACCTTTTGCCCTTTATTTGTTTGCCCTTTACAACAGTCCTGCAAGGCATGCGACTGTGGTTAGTTTCCCATTTCACAGAGGAGGAAAACAGAGCCTGAGCAGTTTGGGACAGATTTCACGCCTGTCTGGTCCATTTTCCGTCTCTTGGTCCATATGATGATGCTGATCCGTATAATAATAAAAGCTAGTAAATCTGACTTTGCCCTCAAGTAGTGAAACCATATGGTATTTCGTACTTCATCTCAAGGAAGTGGGATTTTACTTGCTTAATTAATTAATTAAGGCCACGTGATTAATTTGTGGCCTTGAGATATTGAAGATGGCTATCGTATATCCTCTCAGCATCCCCTTATCCAGGCTAAACATACCCAGATCGTCTTTTTCCAAGATCATGAGGGACCATTAGTTAGGGTTGCCATATTTCAAAAAGTGACAGTACAGAGGAGCACTCTTTGGGGGGTTTATCAGAAAAAAATCCTAATGTGCTCAATGTGGCATGCATAAAAATTGTAGAGCTGGGGTGGACCCTTAGAATCCACAATCTTAATCTTGACCCTAAACAAATGCCCATGCAGGAGCACCTCTATATGTGTTTTTGGCAATCTGCAGACTGTCACTCCCGCCCTTTTGAAATACCTCATTCTTCCATCAAAGAAAGGACTACGACTGCATTTAACCACCCACAGGTCTCTCCTTTCAGTTTAATAAATTGCAGTAAATTGTGGGGACTGTAATTTACCCCTCACAGATCTAGAATTCCCAGCACCCTTAGCTACAGCTCGCATTATTACACCCCCCACCCCACCCCCCAAGTATGTGTGTTTTAAATGTATGGCATGTATGCATCCTCGCCCCACTATAACTCAGTGGAAGAGCACATGCCTTGCATTTACTAGGTTGCCACATTCAGTTTCTCACATCTCCAGTTTAAAAGGATCAGCAGCTGGATGAACATAAGTCCTACTGGATCAGGCCAAAGCCCCCTCTAGTCCAGCACTCTGTTCTCACAAAGGCCAAACAGGTGCCCATGCGGTGCTCACAAGCAGGATCTAGGTGTAACAGCATTCTCCCCACCTGTGGTTCCCATCAACTGGGATACTGCCTCTGAAACCTACACAGACATGTGGAACATTAATGTGTTTTATAATGTGTTTGAAGTGCATTGCTGATTTTGGGAGAAGTTTTACATAGTTGTTTTAAACTGTTTTTACTGCAGTGCTTTTGTCTTATTCTCTTTGTAAACTGCTTTGAGGATTTTACAATCGAGAAATGTATACATTAGATGTATATTCTAAAGATCTCTGCCTAGGCACAAAGCAGATTCCTTTGTTTTCTCCAATAGCCAGAGATACCATCTCTTGCCCCCAAAGAGGATGTCACTGCGCTCAAATCAAGTGGTTTTGATACTTGTTGGTAGCTTTTGTTATGGAGCTGCCATGGCAGGATGCAAAACACTCAAGTCCATTCAATATATCTATTTTTCCTTCCTTCTCCCAGTATATAAATACATGCCAGAGATATAATCAGTTTCATTGGACTGGTCATGTGGTCTGGATGCCTGATTATCGTCTCCCAAAGCAACTACTCTATTCCCAGCTTAAGAACAGAAAGCGAAATACAAGTAGACAGCAAAAGGTTTAAAGTCGCTCTCAAGGCAAACCTAAAAAAATGCAGTATAAGCATGGAAAACTGGGAAACACTGGTCTGCCAGTGCTCCAGTTGGAGAACAGCTTTTACCATGGACTTTGAAGAAGCACAAACTCAGGATGAAAGGGAGAAATGCGCTAAGAGGAAGGCACACTTGGCAAACCCTCACCATGATCAACTCCTGCCTGGAAACCTATGTCCCCACTGTGGAAGGACATGTGGAACCAGCATTGGCTTCCACAGTCACTTACAGACTCACTGTTAAGACCATGTTTGTTATGTATTGAAGTTCTCACCCTAGGCCACTAGGGGTGTTGTGTGCCCACCGTGACTGCTGTTCTCACTCAGGTCCACATGCAAATGAAGGATTGAGAGTGCCGCTCACGGATTGGGTAGCTAGAGAGTTGTTACTGTTGCATGTTGTTGTTGTTGTTCAGTCGTGTCCGACTCTTCGTGACCCCATGGACCAGAGCACGCCAGGCACCCCTATCCTCCACTGCCTCCCGCAGTTTGGCCAAACTCATGCCAGTCGCTTCGAGAACACTGTCCAACCATCTCATCCTCTGTCGTCCCCTTCTCCTTGTGCCCTCCATCTTTCCCAACATCAGGGTCTTTTCCAGGGAGTCTTCTCTTCTCATGAGGTGGCCAAAGTACTGGAGTCTCAGCTTCAGGATCTGCCCTTCCAGTGAGCACTCAGGGCTGATTTCTTTAAGGATGGAGAAGTTTGATCTTTGTGCAGTCCATGGGACTCTCCAGAGTCTCCTCCAGCACCATAATTTACTGAGTACTATATAAGCAGGCTGGCTCAGCCCTTCAGTTCAGTTCTGTTCCAGCCTGAGAATAAAGAGAGCTGTTTGGAGAATCACTGTGTCGTCTGCTATGTCCACCCACTACTTAATAATGTTCATGGAAGACAATTTTACTTGGCCATGAGTGATCACCAAAGAAGAAGAAGAAGAAATGTCAGAGAATAATGTCAAACGTGGAAATATTTAATACGAAGCTGAAACAACAGTGCAGTAGAGCTTAAAATCTAAGATTGGTTAGATTGGCCTGGGTTACGCTCTCCCCAGCTCCTCTGCCAAGGCTTCTGTGAACCCAAAGTGTGGGCAATGGAAATCTCCAACATTGGAAGAGGAAACTGCTGGAGGAAAGGCACAGATTGGTGGAGGAGGGAACCTGGAAGCACCATTCACCTATGAGAGGATGAAGAGAGGTTCCCGTGTGTACCCCAGCCTGGATGGACTTCAAGGGAAATTCAGCAGCAACCTGACCGGTCTCCAGAGGCCTGACGACCGTGGCCGCCGGAGGATCTTCCCGTGGGTTCCTGGGGGCCGATCCTGATGCCGTTTCCCTGCAGGTGGAGAAATAAAAGGGCTTCGTTAACAATACAGTAATCCAAAGGAAAGCCAGGACTGCTTTGACCGCTTTAATGATACCGTCTGTGACCGCCCAAGCCCATTATGGCAATCCGCAGAAAGAGGTGGTACCTCTAGGCCAGGAGTAGTCGATCTTGTTCCCTCCAGATATTGATAGGAGTTGTGGACCAGCAATATCTAGAGGGCGCAGCATTGACTACCCTTGCTCTAGGCAGCAGCTGTTTCCTCCAAGAGACTCCCTCAACCGAGTCTTTTAAAAGTCTGAAACTGGGTTTTGGCAGTTTCCAACATTGCTGCCTCCATCTGTGGAGATAGAACATAGCCGCCATCAATAGCCTCCATTAATTTGTATAATCCTCTGATCTAAACCTTGGTTTAGTGTTGCGTGAATGAGCTTTGCCTCCTTCCAGCCGGTACATTCCCTGCTCTCCTCTGCGTGAGCACGAGGAATCTGGAAGCATTTACCTTCTTTTAAACACAGCTTTTTGTTTGTCTCAGCTGAGGAACATGATTTAACCCTATGTTTTGTTTCAACCAGCACATGGTTTGATGTAGGTTTTTTTAAAAAAAACAAAAACAAAAAACCATAGTTCATGTTCAAACCATGATCTTGGTTTGCGTTTAAGCGACAAGTTACATTTAAGCTGGGAAGCTTTTGCTTTCTCTATCTTCTCCTAGTCATGTGAAAGGCGACGACGGAAGAGCATAACCTGAGGAGGAGGCTAGGCTTGTTCATGTAGCATTAAGCGATGGTTTATCACTACAGTCTAATGTGACTATCATCTGCGCTGGTATAAGGCAGCTCTCGATGTTTGCTAGGGACGTGGGTGGCACTGTGGTCTAAACCACTGAGCCTCCTGGGCTTGCTGATTGGAAGGTTGGCAGTTCGAATCCACACAACAGGGTGAGCTCCTGTTGCTCTGTCCCAGCTTCCGTCAACCTAGCAGTTCAAAAGCATACCAGTGCAAGTAGATAAATAGGTTCCACTGTGGTGTGAAGGTAAATGGTGTTTCTGTGCGCTCTGACTTCAGTCACTGTGTTCTGTTGTGCCAGAAGCGGTTTAGTCATGCTGGCCCCATGACCCAGAAAGCTGTCTGTGGACAAACACAAGCTCCCTCGGCCTGAAAAGCGAGATGAGCAGTGCACCACAGTTGCCTTTGACTGGACTTAACTGCCCAGAGGTCCTTTACCGTTCCTTTTTACCTATGCTCGCTAGTATCTTAATATACAAAATCAAGTTTTATTGCGTTAAAATTTAATACAGATCATTTTACAAATCTGAGAACTACTTGTCCTGACACACATACCCCTTAGCCAATCCCAACCCCAACCCCATCACAAAATTTTGAGCTACAGGTTCCATGGGCTATCAAGGGAGGCCGCTAGGTCTGACTTGCCTCGTTGTTAACATCAAAATGGCCTTGCTGGATCTTTTTATAGATGGCTTTAGCTGTGTGGAGAAAGGCCTGGAAGGAGAAGATAGAAGGGGGAAAGTTTTTAAAGAAACAAGCAAGGTGGGTAAAAGAATACAGCAATAAAGACAAGTTCCTATCCTGCACATCAAAATGGGACACAGAAATTGGTCTGGCACTTGTACAGAGGGGGAGATATTTTCCCTCTTCCAGGGCACTGTGTTCCATACTGTCTACCCACCCCGTTTTTCTGTTTTCCTCCTCCAAATCCCCAGTCAGCATTCTGTCCCTGCTAAGCTTGCTCAGTCCCCACCAGAGGGAATGATGCAGGCCAAAATATAGGCAGGCAAATCATTCTAATGAAGGCTGTACAGGATGAACTCCCCAGCAGCTGTTGGGTATCACAGATAGCTGCTAGCTACCCATGGCAGGAAGATGGACCTGAGCATCAGCAAATCCCCTCTTGTCTGAGCCCTTATTGTCCATATAATACATGATTGGGCTTGTAAACAGTTACTTCATGTGTCACCTGTAGCAAACAAAAATTACCTTCAAGAAACCAGGCAAAGAAGCTTTTGTAAACTGTAAGAGAGCTGGGTTCTTCTCCCACCTCTCCGCACCCCCTCCCAACCATATTCCACAAATAACCATCTAGATATGGTGTGGTAAGGAAGGCTAGCAGGGCCTCCACCCCACCCACATTTCCCTATCAACTGAATTGGAAAACTGCACACTTAAATGGACCTGGGAGAATTGGGTTAAATCCAGGAACCTCTGTATGCCTCCAATTCCAGTCATACAAGTCTAAATGTGGACTTGGTACGGGTGCATTAATTCAGAATTCTGTTTCCATTTAAAGTTTCTGGTCCTCATGACTGCCAAGATGGGCATGAAATTGTATGGATGGGGATTGTCAGAATCTCAGAAGCCAGGGCAGTGCAGGACTTCCAAGGAGCAGGCTTTCAGACCTTCCCATCAATGGATGTAGCTCAGCGACAGAACATGCGCCTTGCATACATAAGGTCTCGGGTTCAATTCCCAGCATTTCTAGGTAGCACTGGGAGAGAACTCTGAAGTTCTGGGAAGCCACCTTCAGTCAGTGCAGGCAAGAGGTTTTCAACCTTTTCGAGTCCATAGCTCCCTTGACCAATTACATTCTTTCTGCGGCACCCCTGTGGGACTCGGGAACCAGTTATGTCACCCCTTGCCTGCAGAGCTGGCAGCCGCTCGCCCTTTTTCGAACACCCTTGTGGAGTGTTCCCTCAGCTTCCTCTCCTCTCCCCTCTCCTTAGGAGTCCTCTGGGCAGCTGCTGCCACTGCCCCTGGTCTCTGATCTGCCCCCGTCCAAGGAGAGGTGCCTCCTCACACTGCCCCACAGGGGCCTGGAAAGAGGATACGCCCAGCCTTCGTGTCCCAACGGAGACTGGCCAAAGGTGAATGTGAGCGGGCACTCAGCTTCCAGGCAGGCCTTGCTCACAGCAAGCACAAGAAAGGCCAGCACAGTACTTTGCTTGGCCGGCCTCTCGCTAGTCTCCATTCCCAACAGCAAGGGCTGGTGGACTGGCTGGCTGGGCTCCCTCGCCCACTTGCTTGCTTACTCCGAGGCTGCCTTAGCTCCTGGCAATCAGCACCCCCTGGCCAGCCCCAGAGGCAGCATTTGCGTGTGGAGCTTGTAGCCAGGGCTGCTGGAACAAGCAGCCGTGGAAGCCTTTGGGAAGCAGAGATGCAAGAGGGCATCAGAGGAGGGAAGGAAGGAAAGAGGGACAGAGGTCAGTGTTGCCCGCGGCACCCCTGACCATCTTTCAAGGCACCCCAGGGTGCCACAGCACACCGGTTGAAAACCACCGGTGTAGACAATATTGAGCTTGATGGACAAGTGGTCTGATTCAGTATAAGAAATATAAGCAGTATATGTTCTCCTGCATGCGGTAAGCAGAATAAGTTATGCGAATGCTTTTCCTGGCCCAAAAGGAAACACGGACTGGCAGGGAGCAGGGGGGATAGGCAAGCACCCAGGACTTTCTTCACCTCTTCTACGTTGGATGCTGTCTTTGCAGAGGTCTCCATGAAAACCATGCCGTGTTCCCGGGCAAAAGCCTCACCTTCTTCCTTCCGTACAGCTCGCCGATTCTCCAAGTCGCTGCGGGATGAGAGATGCAAGCAATAATAATTAATAATAACAATAATAATTTCATTTATGAATCACTCCCTACGAAGCATCTTGAAGCGATTTCACAATACAGTGCAAACATACCGGTATACAAAAACAAATGCACATATATTCTTGTTCCGATTTATTCCACTTAATTTACTAATCAGCTAAACCACCGCTTCAAGGTGATTTACACATAAATAATTTACAAACAGCCCAAATCACTATCATCTACCCCGAGTCCTTGGCCGGTGGGGTTGGGGGAAACAGGTGAGTTGGGAAGCAGAAGATGGCCGGTATACCTCTTATTGCCGATGAGCATGACCACCATGTGGGAGCTGGAATGCTGCCGCGCATCTTCTAGCCAGGTGGTCAAATGGTCGAAGCTTTCCCGTCTGCACAGAGCAAAAAAGGTAGGTCAAGGTGTGCAGTGAGAGGAATAGGAGCCTAGCAAGTTCCACCGCTCATCTGGGCCAGCAGTGAGCGGAACATAAAAGTCCCTGTCCCCTAAACCCAAGTTAAACTCTGTGCAGCACATTCTCAGCCATGCGGATCCGAAGACCCACGGTCTGACGTCATAAGAATAGCCTGCTGGATCCGGCCAATGGCTCATCTAGTCCAGCATCCTGCTCACGCAGTGGCCAACCAAATGCCTGTGGGAAACCCGCATGCAGGATTTGAGCACAAGAGCACCCTCCTCTTCCTGGGTAATTTCCAGAATTACGCCAACCGTGGAGGCAGAGCATAGCCATCATAGCTAGTAGCCATTGAGAGCCTTGTCCTCACCTGGTGATGTCATACACCAACAGAGCTCCGGCGGCCCCTCTGTAGTAGGAGCGAGTGATGGAGCGGAAAGATTCCTGGCCAGCCTTTGGAGTGGGAGAGAACCAATCAGGAAACACACAAAAAAACCCCGGAGCTGTCTAAACTACGGTACTAGCTAAATACACTGTAATGAATCCAAATAAGAACTCTGGCCTAAAGTTTTAACCAAAAAGCATACGTTTACTCGTAAGTAATTCCAATTGTAATATCAATTCTGTAAAGAATTATAGTCTTAAACATAAAATAGTTTCATATGGAAATTTTCCTTGAAGTCTTCTAGAGATAGATGTCAAGGCTTCTCAAATACGTGTCAAATGTAAACCAGGGAGACCAGGACATGGCCCCGTTTCGGCATGGATGCCTTCTTCAGCTGGCAATATCAAATAGCACAGAGTACATCAAGTTTCAGAATTTAACATTTTACAAAATCATTATTAAACAACATCAAATGCGTTATATCAAAGTTTTAAACAAAATTTTAAAGTATCATTCACTAAAGGTCATAATTCAACAACATCAGAAAAATTATTATTACAGGAAGTTTTAAGATTAACCAAAGTGGCTTTTCATTTGGTTCCTTACCTTGTTTTTGGAATTACTTATGAGTAAACGTATGCTTTTTGGTTAAAACTTTAGGCCAGAGTTCTTATTTGGATTCATTACAGTGTAAACTACTAGCTAAGCACGCCCACACCTATAGCACTCATCCCCTTCCCATCCCTCTTCCCAGGAAACCCTGGGCATTTTAACTCCATGAAGGGAATAGAGGCCTCCTAACTGTTTTATGGCATATCTATACCATACGTTTAAAGTACCATACCACTTTAACGATCATGACTTCCCCCGAAGATCCCTGAGAATTATAATTTGCTAAGAGTGCTGAGAGTTGCAAGGAGACCCTTATTCCCCTTAGAATGCAACAATTCCCAGAGTGCATTATCAATTCATCTTTCCAGGGAACTCTGGGAATTGTAGTTGTTGTAGCAGCACCCTTAACAAACTACATTTCCCAGGATTCTTGGGGCAGTGGGGAGCCACGACTGTTAAACTGGTATAAAGGTAAAGGTACCCCTGACCGCTAGGTCCAGTTGCGGATGACTCTGGGGTCCATCTCGCTCTATAGGCCGAGGGAGCCGGCGTTTGTCCGCAGACAGCTTCCAGGTCATGTGGCCAGCATGACTAAGCTGCTTCTGGTGAACCAGAGCAGTGCATGGAAACGCCGTTTACCTTCCCGCCGGAGCAGTACCTGTTTATCTACTTGCACTTTGACGTGCTTTCGAACTGCTACGGTAGGTGGGCAGGAGCTGGGACTGAAAAACGGGAGCTCACCCCGTTGTGGGGATTCGAACCGCCGACCTTCCGATCGGCAAGTCCTAGGCTCTGTTGTTTAGACCACAGCGCCACCCGCATCCCCAAACTGGTATAAAAGTGCTTTAAATGTATGATGTAAACGTGCCCCAGTCTCCTTAGCCCTCAATCCCCCTCTCTACTCCACTTTCCGAAATTTGGACCCACAGCACCCTCCTCCTGAAATTCCAGCCCCTCTATTCTCCTAATTTGCTCCCTTCTTCCTTCCAACTCTGCAGTGCTGGAGCGGTTGGTTAAACAGGGCTGGAGGAATAATTTCCTGCCTGTCAACACTTAATTAAAACAAAACAAAACAAAACAGGTTGGAACACTGGCTGGGAGCAGATGCCCAAGATGGGGATAGACAACCAACTAAAACAAAATGATCCCTGTGAAGCTAAAATGCTCTTGCTCTGTTGTGGCACTCAGGTCCCCAAGATCTTGCATTCGCATTCGCAAAGGGTCAAGGCTTCAAGGGGAGCTCACCGTGTCCCAAATTTGCAGCTTGATCTTTTTGTTGTCAATGGTGACCATCCGTGCACCAAACTCTACACCTGGTGGAGAAATGGAAGAACAGGAGAAAGCTCAGAGGGGGAGGACTCTCCATAACCCCAACCCACCGTATCATTCAACCCATGTTTCTCATTATAACCTGGCCTGTGGAAACCCCCCCCCAACTCCTTCCAGTTCTGCCACCCTCAGCCAACCAAAGGTCTCCTGTTCCTATAAGCGACACATTCTCCCTCACTGGATCTTTTCTCTCCTTCCAGTTATCCTCAAATCCAGCGGTGGAGCAAGCCGATCATGACCAGGGGCAGAGCAGCAGGGGCAGGACGCTTCATGGGGCCTCCGAGGAGTCTGTCTGCCTCCTCCCACTCAACCGCCCTACAGCTGAGGGGGAGGTAGCGGGCGGACCGTTTGGGGCAGCATGGAGCCTGCAGGAGCCCAAGCCACCGCGTCACTCCCAGGATAGACGCGTGGCTCAGACATGCTGCACACCCCGTGCTGAGTGCTGCCTGGTGATAAGGAAAAGTTCCGGCTGTCACCTTCCCCACCGCGCGGCCCCACTGCGGGACTCCCGCGCTGCCGAGTGCGGGACCTGGAAGCCTCCTTCTTCCCCTTGCCCCCCCCCGACGATGGGCGGGTACCCCTTCACCCTGTTCTGGACTTCCCCTTTCACTCTAGTTGCACAAGCACCCACATGAACCCTCGCGATAAAGGGTTTCCCCAAAAGTCCCGATATGCGCCCCGAGAAGCGCTCCTGTCAAGCGTTCCTCGTATCCTCCATTTTCTCAATGAACGGCAAGTCCACCAATCAGAAGCATGCATTCAGCCCAGCCTGCAAAATGGAACGTTCAGCTCAGCTACTGTGATGTACTCAACACCTTCACGCTTGACTGCACGCTAAGTGGGTATTGACAGGCTCCCTGCTGCGAGAACAATGGAACTGAAACTAAAATGTATCCAGCAAGGGAGGTTATTAATTATAACTTGTTACAATGTAGCAACTGGACAATTTGGACTCTGGGTGGCCGGTTTGACAGCTCAAAACGTTTATTATTGTAAAAATCCATATCTCCTGAATGCAATGTCCGATTTGCTCGATTCTGGTGTCTATCTTCTCCTTAGGAAATAACCTTTCTAGCCCCTCGGTCCCCGCCATCCTCCGATCATCAGAAGTTTATTATTCTGATACTGTATGATTTTTGGACATCCATCCCAGTGACTTTCATAATCCTCTAAGCGAGGGATCACATACTCATCCAGGTGCAAGAGGAAATGCACCCATCCCGGTAATCCACCCAAGCACCCTCCGATCAGTTGCCATAGTAGCAGACATCCTCTCAGGAGTTTCCTATTGTTCTCTCCCAGTGGAAACTCTCAATGTATATTGTACCCACCCTAAATCCATTCACCGGTTCCTGCCATCCTTCCTGATATGTAAAACTTGTTTACCTGCATGTAAATTCTGCTAGAACCTCCTCTCTCCCCCTCCCTTCCATGACGTTTCTATGATGTATTTTGCAATGTATTCTGGGCAATTGCGGGAAGTTTCAAAAGTCCATGACACCCTTTGTTCGGGGTTCGGATCCTCCTGAACCTTGTTGCGCAATAAACTCCTTTGCTTTTGCTCCATCCTCTGGCTGGTCTCCATTGCCTCCGCAGCGAACCACGGGCTTCCTCCGTAGGACCGGGAGCTGAGCAGCCTCGACCCGGTAATTTCCGTAACACTGGCATTTTATCACCCCCCTCAGTAGTGACACCTGGGGTGGCCTGCCCCCACCACACTCCCTTCCTCTGCCCCTGCTCAAATCCTCCTTTATCCTCATGGGTTATCTTCTTCCTCATTCCTACCTGCTATCCAAACTGCTAAGCATGTGTCTATGGTCTTAACCACATCCATTCCTCCAGGCTTTTCCCATCATCTCTCTGTGTCACTCTTTTATCTTAAATTGCAGGCTCCTGGAGAGTGGAGACCCTTTTTGCCTATGTGGCTCTGTGTATGTACATACTTACATATATACACATACACACACACAGTGAGAGAGAGAGAGAGACCTTGCTGTATGCTTGTGAAACATGGACCACTTATAAATGCCATCTCCAACTCCTCGAAAGATTCCATCAATGGTGTCTCCGAAAAATTTTACACATCACTTGGGAACACAGGCGAACTAATGCCAGTGTACTGGAAGAAGCAAAGGTCACCAGTGTCGAAGCAATGATTCTTCAACATCAACTTCGTTGGACTGCCATGTTGTGCGGATGGCTGATTATCGTCTCCCAAAGCAACTACTCTATTCCCAACTTAAAAATGGAAAGCGCAATGCCGGTGGTCAACAAAAGAGGTTTAAAAACTCTCTCAAGGCAAATCTTTTAAAAATGTAGTATAAACACCAACAACTGGGAGACACTGGCTTACAAGTGCTCCAGTTGAAGAACAGCCTTTAACAAAGGTGTCATGGGCTTTGAAGACACTAAAACTCGGGATGAAAGGGAGAAATGTGCCATGAGGAAGGCACGTTTGGCAAACCCTCACCGTGATCAACTCCTGCCTGGAAACCTAAGTCTCCACTGTGGAAGGACGTGTGGATCCAGAATTGGCCTCCACAGTCACTTACGGACTCACTGTTAATGGAAGACAATCTTTTATATATGTTTGATTATGTTTGGATTGTGGGGTTGGGTTTGGTCTGTGTCTGTGTATGTGTTGTGTTGTTCTTCGTTTTGTAAAAACCAATAAATTCTTTATAAAAAAAAAAGACAATCTTACTCGACCACGAGTGATCGCCAAAGAAGAACACACACACACACACACACACACACACAAGTGAGACAAGATGGTGGTGTTGTTATGGTCAGCGTTTCTGTACATGTTGAAAAAGAGCCTCTGTGCTCCCCTATTCTCTCCCTACCGCCCAGCTGTAGGGCATCGTGTCCCCCCAGCTTTGTTCCTCCAGTCCTAATACATGCAACAACACCCCCTCCTCTGGAACCCTGCCTAAATAATACCCCAAGGCCCATTGGGGACTCACCTATGGTCAAGTCATGGACAGCTGTGAACCGCTTATCTGTGAACTGTAACAAGAGGCAGGATTTTCCAACACCTTTGGGGGGGAAAGAAAATGAATTCAGAACCTGTTGTACCAAAAGAAAAAAAAGACACCCTGTGATCGGTGGTGGCTGTTGCCCTTTGAGACCCATAGGATGGAAGAAGAAAGGCCCATAAATGCCAATGCCGAGCAGAGATACCTAACTCTAGCTTGGCTCCCAGCTGAGTTCTACAAAGGCAACACCTGCGACAAGGAGGAAGCCTACAGGCAGTGCTGTTCCTGGTGGAGGCTAGCAGAGGGCCAACTGAACTTTATTTTTGTTTCATTTTTAATTATTTATTCAATTTATATACCACCCTTTGGCCAAAGATCCCAGGGCGGTATACAACATTAGGAACTTAATTTACACGGCATAATAATAAAAAAACATATGACACGGCATAATCATCAAACAATTGTAATAACAGCCCCCGCCACATTTAACAGGCCATAGATTGTTTAATAGCCAAAGGCCTGGGTAAAGAGGACTGTTTTCACCTGGCATCTGAAGTTATGTAATGATGGCGCTGGGCGAGCCTCTCTGCGGAGAGCATTCCAGCACAGAAAAGGCTCGTCCTCGTGTTGCCATCCTCTGAACCTCTCGGGGAGTGGGGACATAGAGAAGGGCTTTGGGTGACAAGCAGAGGGTCTGAGTCGGTTCATATGGGGAGAGGCGGTTCTTAAGGTATTGAGATCTTGAAGCATTGTAGGTCAAAACCAGCATTTTGAATTGGTTGGTGGGCAGTGGCGGAGCTTCATGCTCCCGCACTGAGGGCGGAGAGCAGGCGGGGGCGTGTCGTGCCTGCAGGGGCGGGGCAGCCGCGATGGTGTGCTCCCACCGCCCCCTCTTCCTCCGCCAGTGTTGGTGGGGCAGGGCCTTCTTTGCCCTATGGATCGGCCTCGCTGCCTGCGAGATGTACAAGTTACATGGAAGCCTCCGCAAACCTCTTGGGAGAATTTCTGCACTTTCTCTTGAGACTTTATTTATTCGCCACATATAGTTATTCCTTTATACAGCTGTCATCAGGGCCGGCGCGTCCATTAAGGTGAACTAAGCAGTTGCCTAGGGCGCCAAAATGGAGGGGGCGCTGGCCAGGCTTGGACCGGGGGGGCGGGGGGGCTAGCAGCAGCTTTTCCGCTGTGGCGGAGAGGTGCTGCTTGCCCCTACACCACCCCCCGGCTCCCACTAAAGCAGGCTTTGGCAGGGGGCAGGTGGGGGGGGGGCGGGCGAGCAGCAGCTTTTCCGCTGTAGCGGAGAGGTGCTGCTTGCCTCTCCACTACCCCACACCTCCCGCTAAAGCAGGCTTTGGCGGGTGGTGGGGGGGTGGGCGCCAGAAGGTGGTCTCGCTTAGGGCGCAAAAAACCCTAGCACCGGCCCTGGCTGTCATGCTCCCTTTTATGTGGATCTTATACTGACTTTATCAATATTGTTTTTAAATGTATGTTTTGCTATTCCCCCCCCCCATTTGTTTTGTGTTTGTAATTTTGTAACACCACCCAAAAAGAACATGATCCTTACTCACGGAGAAAAGGCTAAACAAGCATAGCTGTCAACCTTTCCTTTTTTTGCAGGAAATTCCCTTATTATAGCATTGGGAAACAGCAGGGAGGGTTGACAGCTATGTAAACAAGAATGCCTTTGCTCTTCACTAAGGGGCAAACAGACTTCCTGAAGTAAGGTCCTCTACAACCTTGGTGCTGCGACTTAAAAGGCCCAGTCTTGCATCCCACCTAACCTCTGATGATGAAGGCAGTGGCCAGGCAGGAAAATGTAGGAGAGGAGGGTTTGATGACAGGCTATGTGAAGGACCATTTAAGGCAGAGTTGGAGAACCCATGATCCTCCAGATATTGCTGGACTCCATCTCCCATCAGCCCCAGCAAGCAGCATGGACAATACTCAGGGGTGATGGGAGTTGTGGTCCAGCAACATCTGCAGTGTCCCAAGCTCCCCATCCCTTAGCAGGCATGGCCAAATTTGGCCCTTTAGCTGTTTTGGAACTACAGTTCCCATCATCCCTGACCACTGGTCCTGTTAGCTAGGGATGATGGGAGTTGTAGTCCAAAAACATCTGGATGGCCAAGTTTGGCCATGCCTGCTTTAAGGCTTTGTAGGCAATAACTCATACTGTCTTGAATTGGAGAGAAAAAGAGACCCTTTATTTCACTTCCACAATTTGGTTAGCAGATGTGAAACCACTCCCATCTTCCATTGCTTTGATAAACAGCACAATTGAATTTCCCCATCTCTCTGTTCTATACTGGTAGGTAAAAAGGTAAAAGTAAAGGTGAAGTTGAGTCAAACTTGACTATAGGGTGTGGCGCTCATCTTGTTTCAGGCTGAGGGAGCTGGCATTTGTCCTCAGACAGCTTTCTGGGTCTTGTGGTCAGCATGACTAAACCGCTTATGGAGTCTCTGTGTTTGAGAGACTTGTAAGATTATATGTAAGAAATAGTATGGTTGGTCTGTGGGGACTTTGCAGGATCTTGGCTTCTGAGCTTAGACCATCTTACCCCAAACTTGTGTATAGTTGGCGAGGGTGGAACGGGGCATCAACATTATATAATTGATAATATTACTGCTGTTCAGCCTACTCAAAGATCTACACTATTATACTGAAGAGAGCCAGTGGAGACAAGGCATCAGTTGAGGGAGGCCCTTTTGCTCATGATACCTTGCCTCTGTAACTCCCTATCTGTGTCTACTTCCCAGGTTTCCTCCCCGATTAACTCTTTGTAAAAGAAACAAACTGAAAATGCTTCCTTTTGCCCTGCCATGCCCACCTCCAGCTTTCAACAGGGTTTGAAACCTGCTGTTGTTACTATTACTATACTATTATTGCAACATAATGCAACAGTCCTCCTGAACTGTAGTAACCTGTCATCATGGGCTATATGTGTTTACACAGTGATTTTTTTACAGCAGCGATTTTATACCTGAGCATCATCAACTGGGTCCAAGATCCCTGCGATTAAGAAGTAGTACAGGGAGGAATTTAAAAAAAACAAAAATGTAAGGCAGACCTATCCAAGCCTTTCCGTGATTCCCACACTGACAGACCAATTCTATGCATGCTTACTCAGAAGTAAACACAGTTCAGTGGTGCTTACTTCCCAGCAGATGTTGTGTTTTGCTAGTTAAACTGTGCTTTGTTCTGTCCTTTTAATTCTAGTGTGATTTTAGGAAACGTTATGCATCCTTGGGAGGGCTGTGCCAAAAAAAGGGGGGGACTATAAATAATGTCACAAACAAAACAAATGTGCACGCGATTTGTAGCCTTGTGTTGGGGAATCCAGAGCAAGGAAGTGGTCCTTTCACACAGTGTCAGATGTTCAATACCTGCAATATGGGATCAACTTTGTCCTTCCTCACAGGGTTGTTGTAAGGTCGCACTCTCTATATATTGACCCAAATAGTGACCTATATAGTGACCTCTCTCTCTCTCTCTATATATATGTATATTATTTGCCTTAAATAATAATAATAGCCCCGCCCCCACAGTCCCCACCCCACCCAACCCCAGGCTGAAACTCTCTCATTTTCCCCGCCCATACCGGTGTCCCCGATGATGACGTATTTGAAGAGATAGGCGTAGGACATGGCTCTGAAGCCCCCCTAAACCCCAGCCCCGGCCCGGAGGTTCTCCAGGGGCCACTCTAGCTCACACAACAGCCGCCATGTCTATTGCTCTCGCGCTCCCTGTCCTTCCTCTCCCTCCCTCCCTCGTCCCGTGACGCTCTGGTTTTCCTTTTCCGGCACCTTTTCTAGCATGCCGGTGGCTACAGAGCTCATCGGTCCTTTCCGCGGCCGCTCTGGCCCGTCCCTCGTTGGCCGGAGCCGCGTTTCCTGCGTCGCTCTAGGCACCCTGGAGGTTTAACGTCACAGCCCCTCCTTCTCCTGCAAAAACAAACGAACAACCCGAACCGTTAGGCGGTTTGCCGAACCGGCCGTTTTACGTCATATCCGCTGGTCTAACTACCCTCTCCCGACGTATGCGTAGGGACGCTCTAGCACCTGCCCTTCCTCCTACCCCGCACTACGCTCTAGCCTCCCCCTCGACTCCCTCCTTAACGGCTCAGACGGGCGTGTTCGGAGAAAGAGCCGCGGCCGTCCGATAGTGGGGGGCTGGGTGGGGAAGGAAATTTGCCCCAATAGCCCCCCTCAGATAAATGATAAATAGCAACGGAGGGAAGGCCGGGCGGAAGTGACGCGCGTTCCCGGCCTGAGGTCGGGTGGGCGGAAGGGCTTTCCGCTTCCGGTTGAGGAGCTGGGGAAGAAAGACGGGGGGGAGGGGGAGAGTGCGGCGGGGTCTCCCCCTCTCTTCGGCGAGGCTCTGAGGCTGAGACCATGGAGGTAAGAGAGCCTAACTGGCGGTAGGGACCCTGGGACAACCACGCCGGGGGGGGGGTGACGGTGGTTCCCCCCTGCCTTAAAAAAGGGTCCCCATGGGATTGGCTCTGTCGAGGGAAAGGGCATAATGTGGGGCTGGGGAGGAAGGGGAAGGGGATGGGGCTGAGGTTATCAGGGGGTGCAGTGTATCTCCCCCCCTCCCCGGCTTGTGTGTTTGGTACCTTCCAACGTTTCCTTAAGGAGCCCAACTGAAGGCAAAAGAGGGTAGGGGTGTGGGGTTCAGCAGTTGCCCTGGGCCCAACTTGGCCTCTCCTGGCCTGTCCATCTTCCTAACTTCTTATCCCAACCCCCGCATCACACTTTTTTGCCTCCTCTTGGCATTTGAGAGGATGTGGAGGACCCCTCTAGCTCTTTCGACTAATAGCCACTGGCCGGCTCATCCTCTGTGGGTTGAACCCCACATCAGAGATATGACACAGTTGGGGACGTTTGAGGAAGGGTGTGGGGAGAAAGGGGGTGTCCTTGCGGGGAAGGGGGTGCCTTGGAAGTGGGGGTGAAAGTTCCACCAGGAAGCGAGATAATACTTAGTGGAGTTCATTCCGGGGCACAAAGGTGAAAGTTCAGTCCTTGGATTGTGCTTGGTTAGAGTGGAATAAGTCCAGCTTGCATCTTGTATTAATGTCAGCTATGGGTTGCCCTCCCAATTATGGGTACTTCACTCCTAGTAACGCAGATAAATGTGGCATGGATTGCTTATGGGGAGCTGTTTGCAGATTGACCTACCTTACATGTGCACAAAAATGGCATTTGTTCTCTAAAAGCCTGTAACCTTATTTTTGTGTCTCTTTTCCACATCACATGCACACATCTTAAATACCCCCAAAATGGCAATAAAATGTTGATCAGAATATACTTGAGTCCATATAAGTTTGTTTTGGGGAGGAAATCAGTTGAATGTCATTTGTTCAGTCTTGATCTCTCTAGGAAAGAATATCTACCCATCCCAGGATAGATTGGGTAGGAACTAATTTTGCATATAGCTGTTCTTCTATAGTTTGGTTTGTATGGTCCATCTATAGTTACTCCGCCATGAGCACATTGGCGTTGCACACTTGCAACTGCTTGCACGTCATCCTTTTGACATTTGTTGGTCCCATTGGTGTGGTTTGAGTGTAAGATGTGCCCTGCTTGGCTGGGACAGACAGTTGGATCCAGTGACTTCTGGGCTCTTCTGAACCTAAAGTTGTGTGCCAACTACACATGCCTTTGCCAACCTATTTACCTTCAGATGGTTTGCACTACGACTCCCATCAGCCCCAGCTAGCCTGGCTGTGCTGGGTGGGAGTGATGGGAGTATAGTCCAAAACATCTTGAGGGAATCAGATTGGTGAAGGCTGCCCTACCCCATGTTGTTGTATCCGGTCTGCTCATGTTAGCTTGGAATGTTAGCTTGAAACTCTCTTAGTATGCTAAGTTGCCCTTTATAGTCTTTCAAAACTGTGTGAGGCAGTGATGTCATTGTTCATCTTGGGCAGGGCATCTTGGGACTACCTGCATCCAAGGAGTGCCTTGGAGCATGTGCTTGGATGAAGGTCAAAGTACCACTCATTTAGCTCACTGACGCTGCTTATTACAAGGTGCCTCTGCATGAAATGATTACCAGTTTGATCACTGAGAGCCAGTGTAGTGTAGTGGTTAAGAACGGTAGACTCATAATCTGGTGAATTGGGTTCACGTCTCCGCTCCTCCACATGCAGCTGCTGGGTGACCTTGGGCTAGTCACACTTCTTTGAAGTCTCTCAGCCCCACTCACCTCACAGAGTGTTTGTTGTGGGGGAGGAAGGGGAAGGAGAGTGTTAGCCGCTTTGAGACTCCTTCTAGTAGTGATAAAGCGGGATATCAAATCCAAACAAGCTCTTCTACCTGACCTTAACATTGACTACAGGTAGTTCTACTTTGTCCTTGCAACAGACCTGCTTACAACATATGGACCTGTGTTCAGGGGGCTGTAAATCAGGGGGTCTGAAGTGGCAGGAAGGCTCAAGAAGTTCTAAATTCACATTTGTGCTTGTATGTGTGTGTTCAAAAGCACTGAATAGGAATTCCAATGTGTTTTATTATTTTTCAACTCTCTGCTCTGTTAGAGAATAGGGAACTGTCTTATACTGAATCAGACCACTGGTCCATCTTGCTCAACATTGCCTACACTTGACTGGCAGTGGCTCTCCAAGGTTTCAGACAGGGAACAATCCCAACCTGAACTGCAGATGCTGGGAACTGAACCTGGGGCCTTCTACCAGGAAACAGTTTCCTCTGTCTCTGAGCTGCAGTCATTTCAAATGTTACTTGTCAGGAGTAGGATTTGAACCCATAACTCAGGGGAGATGGTGACTTTGTAGACACCTCAGCTGTCCTGGCTGCTTAAATCATAGTGGCTCCATTGGGGCTCGAAGCACACAACCCTCTGTGTTTAAGCAGATATTACGATTACTACAGAACGGAATCCAGCATGGAATCCACATGTTGTGCCCTTGCCATGAGAAAAAGCTGAGAATCTCCTTGTGTGGTTGCTAGGCAACTGCAGCATACTTCCTCCCACACCCATTAAGATTGTGGTTATCCAGGACCTGGAGCATCAGGGCAGGAATGTTCAGCAGTGAGATGCTTGTGCACACAAACCCCAGTCTGGCCCTCTGCATAGAAACCAGGCCTGTCCAACAGAGGAGGGCAGGAACTCTGAAAATGCTAGAGTCCCTTTCAGCCGTATCTTCCATCCATCCATCCATTCGTTCATTTAGTATGGAGAACATGAATATACAAAGCTGCCTTTCACTGAGTCGAATGATAAGCCCATCTAGTTTTCTACTCTGACTGGCAGCAACTCTCGAGGGATGCAGGCAGCAGCACACACACCCTAAAAATCATTATACAATAACTGCACAGTACCAGGGGTTCAGAGTGAAGCAATTAAATCGGTTGATGCTTAAGCTTCTTGGCTTCTGCTTCAATAAGATTACTGGCCTCTGCTGCTGTACTTTCTTAAACAGCTGCTCGATTTGCAGACATTAGCAGAAGAAAATGCTGGTATCAGTGCTGTGAAAAGCTTTTTGTGTGCTGATGCCTGCTAAAGGCTCAGCAGTAGTTTGAATGTTTTAAAACAATTTTTTTGTGGGCTGGTGACACTCTCTGCTTTTGACCTTGGGTGAGGCCAGTGGGTGAGACCATGGGGACAGCATTGGCACCATAGATGACGTTTACATTCCCCCACTACTTGGTGATTTACCTATATATCATTCAGAACTGGTTTGATGTCCATATCGTGATAATCAGTTTCATAATTTTTGACCTGGCAATATATCACGAATCATGATGTGTGTCTGTGTGTGCTATGCAAAAATCACAATGTGGGGAAAACCGTGAAGCTAGCTAGTGCCTCTACATAGCTCCATCCTTATTTCAGACATCTTGGCATATCAGTATATTGTGAAGTTTAGCTGTTGATGTATCGCGATGTTGAAAAGCAGATACCGCCCAGCCCTATCACTTGGCTGAATGACACTGCACTGGTCACTTTTAAAACAGCATTATTCTCTGTGTGGTAGCATGGCAAGGCTAGGCCCAGGGAGGCCCAGGCTGAAATTCATTTGCCACTCAACCACAAAGCTTCATTAGGTGACCCTGGGCAATTTTACTGTCTCTTGGCCTGTTGTTGTTGTTGTTGTCGTTCAGTCATGTCCGACTCTTCGTGACCCCATGGACCAGAGCACGCCAGGCACGCCTATCTTCCACTGCCTCTCGCAGTTTGGCCAAACTAATGTTAGTAGCTTCGAGAACACTGTCCAACCATCTCATCCTGTCATCCCCTTCTCCTTGTACCCTCTATCTTTCCCAACATCAGGGTCTTTTCCAGGGAGTCTTCTCTTCTCAAAGGGTGGATTTTGTGGGCGTTCAACAAAACTGAATGTTGGGTAAAAGACAGCACTTCTTCACACAGCGCGTAATTAAACAGTGGAACTTGCTGCCACAGGAGGCAGTGATGGCCACCGACTTTTGAAAGAGAGTTGAACAAATTCATGGGAGAGAAGGTTACCAGCCACAATGTCTATGCTCTGCCTCCACAATTGGAGTCAGCAGTGCTTCTGAATACCAGTTGCTGAAAACCACAGGAGGGGAGTGCGCACTTGTGCTTGGGTCCTGCCTGCGGGTTTCCTGCAGGCATCTCATTGGCCACTGTGAGAACAGGCTGCTGGACTAGATGGGCTGTTTGCTTGATCCAGCATGTAAGGACGTTCAGTGGTTGCTCATGAGTAAAGCGCCAGACGCAGAACTTCTAAAAACTAAGTTCTTTATTGTGCACCGCTATGAAGTTTCAATGTCCATCTCCTCACTCTGCAGAGTCCAGGAATGACTCTTTCCTGTTCTTTGTCCAGCAAAAGAGGCGCGGGATTCTCAACCCCCGCCTCCCCCCTCTACGTCCTTCCTGTCTGCTCCCTCGGAGCGTGGGAACCTGACCCCGTTCCCTGCTATCCCCACGGTGCTGAGGCTCTGCGATCCTCTCAGAGCCCCTGCACTGCCTCTGACTCCCCCTCCCCACCAGAGGAATGGTCGCTTCCGGTGCTTGAGGGGGAGGACAAACTGGTAATCAGCTTCTGGGGTTCTCTATACTGCAGACACTCCCGCGATCCTACCAGCCGCGGGGAGGGGGGTTTCCTGACACAGCAGGGCTCTTCTTATGTGTTATTATCCCCAGGTAGGGCTGGGAGAAACTCCTGCCTGAAGCCACAAAGAACAGCTGCTAGTCAGTGTAGACCAGGGGCAGTCAACCTTTTTATACCTACCGCCCACTAATGCATCCTTCTGGAAGGTAAAATTTCCTTACCGCCCACCAGTGCTCAATGGAAGGAGGATTCAGCTTGTGCCATAGAACCCCCTACCACCCACCTAGAATCCTGAAACGCCCACTAGTGGGCGGTAGGGACCAGGTTGACAACCCCTGGTGCAGACAGTCCTGAGCTAGATAGACCAGTGGTGTGACTCCTTTTAGGGTGGCTTCCTTCGTTCCTATTCAGTATCAACTTCTGACTAATGAGCTTTTTAAGACTGCGGAAGTGGAGGTCACAAGTGATGGCTTTATGAGTTCCCGAAGTGTGAGCGGCGCTACACCATGGACTTGTCTGGTTATATTGGACTTAGGGTAAGGCTGCATTTGTGATGGAGGAAAAAATAAATAAAGGATTGCTAATGTTTTCCCTTCTCCCCCTAAGTTCCCTGGAGGAAATGAGAATTACCTGGCTATCACCGGGACAGCGCACCCCTTTTTGTCAGGGGCCGAGGTGAGTTTGGCTGCTTGCAGGGGCTGAGGGTGCAGGGCAGTTGGTGGTGGAGAGTGTGGAATGCAAGTGCTGGATGGCAGGAACCGGGGAGATGTTGCCACCTGCAGTTCGCAGCAGACCAAATGCTTTGTTGTGCACAAGGCTGCTGGTTCAATTCCTGGTGCCTCCAGTTTCAAGGGACAGTCCTCTTGTCTGAGACCCCGGAGAACGAAAACAAGGGGGAGAGCAGGCTTCGGTGCTTACCCGAGGCAAGACTTTTTGCTCTGTGTGTTCCTCTTTGAAGCTTAAAAAGCTTGAAAATTGAGAATCGCCTTGTTCTGAAAATCTGAACTTAAGAAGCATCCTTAAATAAGTGTCGCTTTTTATTATTTATTTTTGCTTTCACATCCCACCTTTCCTCCAAGGAGCTCAAGGTGGCACATATGGTTCTTTCCCCCTCTCCACAACATTAAGCCGAGAGGTGGTGACTGGCTCAATGTCACCCAGCGAGCTTCACAGCCGAGTGGGGGATTTGAACTCGGGTCTCCCAGGTCCTAGTCAGGCACCCTAACCGCTACACCAGCAGGGACCCTAAAGGGCCTCTTTGCTCAGAATAGACCATACCGTGCTGGATGGACAACATCTGATCTAGTGTAATGCGCCTTTCCTAAGTTTGTACATCTGCATCAAAGTCTCTCTTTCTCTCTTTTCCTCCCTCCCTTTTGCTCAGACCTTCCACACGCCAAGCCTGGGGGATGAAGAGTTCGAGATCCCGCCCATCGCGCTGGACGCCGACCCCTCCCTGGCCGTTTCTGACGTGGTTGGCCACTTTGAGGACCTGGGCGACCCTGTGACTGCCCCAGACACCACCTTCTCTGCCCAGTATGGGGTGCAGGCGCTTGACATACCTGTGGGCATCAGCCATGGTCTCATGGAGCAAGGTGGGGGACTGCTGAGCGGGGGGCTGGCCATGGTGAGTAGCCTGCCTTACATAGTTTTGAGAGTGCATGCAGTCTCATCATATGACTCCCCTGGTGGGCAGCGCAGTATCTTCTGGGGCAAAATCCAGTTTGTGGGTTATCGTGTGTTAGCCTTCGATTTGCCCATACCCTTCGAGGGATTGTTCCAGGCCAGGGCAAGTTGGTTCAATTCCTAGCTGTCAAGGAGGAGAACTGCCCCACCTTCTCGCAGAGCTGGCTTCAGGAGGTGGGGAGGAAAATGCCAGAAGCGTCCAAGCTGTTTCCCCCAACACAATTCCAGAAATCATCCTTGTGCCACTCTGGCCACAGCAAACATTGGTGTGTGAGAAAGGGGCGGCTTCTGTCAGTGCTGCGATTCACTTCAGCTGGCTGCCAATCTCCACATTGCGTGATTTCCTTTAGAAGTCCTCAGTTCGTTAGTTTGTTGCCTTCGCGGCCCTCCTTTCCCTCCAAAGAGCCCAAGGTGGTGTGCATGGTTCTCTCCACAACAGCCCTGCGAGGTAGGATACAGTGCAAGGCAGTGACTGGCCCAAGGTCACCCAATACATGGCCTAGTCGGGGATTTGAACCCTGGTCTCCTAGATCTTAGCCTGACAATCTATCCACAACACCACACTGGCTCTGTGTTCTATTCCTCAGTCGCTTCCCAAAAAATGTCTGAGCAATTTCACAATGAAAATATCAGCGGTAAAAGCGACTGCCTAATTTCGTATGTCATATATATATGAAAACATGATTCTAACAAAAAAAAAATACGGCAAGTTCACATCCAGTACAGATACAGGCTTGGATACAGATCACAGCTTAAAAGACTTACTAAAAGGGGGGGGGGAGTCTTAAGTGGGCCTGTAGCTCGGTGGAAGATCATCTGCCTTGCATGCAGAAAGGTCCCAGGTTCAATCCCTGGCATCTCCTGGTAGAGCTGCAACCCTGGAGAGCTGCTTCCAATCAGTGTCGATGATACTGAGCTAGGTGGGCCAATGGCCTGGCTCAATAGAAAGTTGCTAAGCACCAAAAATACCCCAGAGACAGACAGGAGAAGGAGGAGTATTTATAAGTGGGACCTGCAACAAAATGTCGCAGCGTATTCTTCCTCTTAGTGGGAGTGCTCCTATTCCAGTTTCCAGCCAGCCATTCCTTCCAATCACGCCATTTCACTCTTCCCCCACCTCCCAGTTTTCTGGTTTTCTGTTCCTATTAACATGCAGCATTCTCTGGCCACTGAGGAACATTCTCAGCCTTCCTTTGTTTTTGGCTGGGGTGTGTGCCTGCTTGAGAGTTGTATGTTCAAAAAAAAATGTTTTTTGTTTTTTTGCCAACCTTGGGCTTCTCCCAAATGAGGCCATCCTAGAAGACACCACAGCTGGCTGAAATCTTGAACAGGAGCCCATTTTGCCGTCCGTGTCCCGTTGCCAAACCCCATTCGCTTGGAGCTTTTCAGTCAGCTCCATTGTGCAATTAAACATTCTATTAATTAACACGCCCATTTAAAAACATGTAAGTAATTAGGCTCCAATAATAAACAGATTCAGGCTGGTCAGGGTCGTTAGCTCAGGGGTTGAATTTCCTTATGTCTTCCTTGCACAGCAGGAAATGACAGGAGTCTGGTGTGCTGCTGTTATCAGCAAACAAGATAAACTCCTGGTTCTCCCCCAAACCCTCTGACAAGCGCGGAGGGCTTTGGCCGAGACGTGCGCTGTTCTCTACACTGCAGCCCAAGTGAAACAAGAGAAGATACACAATACAAGGGACTCCTTGCAGGAGAAGGCTATCAACGGCTGTTATGCTCTGCTTCCAAGGCCAGAGGCAGTAATGCCGCAGGAGGAGAAAAGGATGTTGTTTCTGGTTAGCCGCAGTGAGGACAGGGTGTTGGACTGGTTGGGCCATTGGCCTGTTCCAGGAAACACTTCTTAGGTTGCTAATGTTTGTTTGGTTTTTTCAAATCAGAGGGGACAGGAGCTGTGGGGCATCTTTCTCACCGGAGGGCCAGATCGTCGCACAGATTTGTTCCTTTCTATTACCATTCACACGACCTTGAATTCTCCCTCTCCCTCCACAGGATTTGGATCACCCCATGGGGACGCAATACAGCGCCAACCCGCCCGTCACCATCGATGTGCCCATGGCGGACATCAGCTCTGGTTTGATGGGGCATGGCCAGCTGACCACCATCGACCAGTCGGAGCTCAGTTCGCAGCTGGGCCTCAGCCTGGGGGGCAGCGCCATCCTGCCCCCGGCAGCCCAGTCGCCCGAGGAGCGGCTCTCGCCCACCCCCTCGCCCGCCAGTTCCATGCACGAGGAAGAGACGGAAGAGATCCGGCGGGTGAGTCTTGGCTTGCCGGCATTCAGGGGTGCCCCACCCAGCCTGAACAGTTGGTGCCTAGAGTCGGTTTGTCCATGTGCAGAATCCTCTTGTTTTTGCATGGATGGAACATGATCCCATTTCTCTGCTTGCTTTGCCTCTAACCCTGCCCACCCATCACTGATATGTGGCCCCTGGAAGATTTCTCTACCAGAGCATGTTGCCTCGGGGCTACGAAAAAGGGAGAAAAGGTTCCCATTTTGGGGCTGGAGTGTCAGATTGGGATGGCACGAGGTCCAGATCCCCTGCCATGAGACTCACCAGGTGACCGTTAGTTGAGATTCCTGCATTGCAGGGGGTCAGACTAGATGCCCCTGAGGGTCATTTTCAGCTCTAAAATTCTATGATTCCATGACTGTCTGGGTCAGGTGAGCAGGTTGTGAATTCAATCCACCTGTTGCCCCATGTAGGGTCTCGGCTATTTTGGTTGGGGGGCTATTGCCCAGGACATCCTGCTGCGCATAACCCAGGACACTCCCAGTGTGGCTAGACTCCAACTCCCCGCAGCCTCAATGTCATCTGGCAACCTCTGGGCTACTGTAGGTTTCCCTATCCCTGTTTTAAAAGTGAGGGCCTCTCCATTCCATTTTTTCTTTCAAACGCTTGTTGTTTCATGCGAAAGTGGCCCACTTCCTCTCCTGCGCTGTGGTTAGACCATTTCCTTTCAATTGCTTTGAGTCCTGCCAGCCCAGCTTAGCTGCCGTTTGCCTGCCTGCCTTTTCTGTCTGTTCCTTATCATCCTTGATGACATCCAGGTGGGGGGAACGGTTTGGGATTATGCACTGAGCAAAGCGGAATTGGTTCCCTATCCGCCCCCCCCCATGGGCGAATCCGCCCTGGCTGCTGCCACCGCCATGCCCTCTGCCCCGTGGAGCCTGTTTCTGACCCTCTCCCTCTCTGTCCTTGCAGCAAGTTTCCGTCGCCAAGCCGGCAGTGATGGCCCTGGCGGCCCCGGCCCCGGTCGTGGCACCCGTGGTGGCGGTGGACGCGGGGAAGAAGCAGAAGCCGGCCAAGAAGCAGAAGAAGAAAAAGGACCCCAACGAGCCCCAGAAGCCCGTTTCGGCCTATGCTCTCTTCTTCCGTGACACGCAGGCGGCCATCAAGGGGCAGAACCCCAAAGCCACCTTCGGCGAAGTCTCCAAGATCGTCGCCTCGATGTGGGACAGCTTGGGGGAGGAGCAGAAGCAAGTGCGTGTGCCAAGGGGGTTGGGCAGCGGGGAGGGAGGGAGAAGTGGGAGGGGCTGGGGAGGGTGTTTTTTGGGGGGGACAGCATTGCTGAGGGGTTGAGGAGGAGGCTGTAGCTGCAAAGGAGCAAAGCAGAAACATTGGGGAGATAGTGAACGTGCAGCAGTGCCCTTACAGAGGGATGGGGAGCTGCTTTGGATCGCGGCCCCAGCCAGTAGCATCTGACAGCCACATAGGTTTGCTCACCCGTGCTGTTGTAGATTTTGCATTGCATAGAGACCTCCAAGGTCCTGTCCAACTTTGTGCTTCTAAAGAGAGCACTTTTTTTAAGAGAATGGAAACTGCAGCGTTCTTCTTTGTAAAGTCTTCCTCGTAGGAAGGAGTTCCCCTTCCTTCATTTTTTTAAAAAATTAATGCAACAATATGCATTTTCTTTTAGAAACCTGCAGACTGAGTAATTGGAAGGCGTTTTATTCAGTTGATCACATCCTTCTTTTGACAGAATGGAATGATCAGCCTGGATAGCTCAGTTGGTTAGAGCGTGGTGCTGATAATGCCACGGTTGCAGGTTTGATCCCCGTATGGGACGGCTGCATATTTCTGCATTGCAGGGAGTTGGACTAGATGATCCTCAGAGTCCCTTCCATCTCTGTAATTCCTGATCTTTGCAGGCTTTCTCCTAAGCAATGCCTGTGGTTTGCCTGTCCTCACTGCAGTCTGTAGTTCTGCTTTCCCTAACTATTTGGGGTGCGGCAGAGGGGTGCGGCAAAGCAGGGTGGTTTAAACAGGGAGCCAGGGAGCCTCTGCCACAGCCTTCCTTCCTCTCTCCTTGCCAGGTGTACAAGCGGAAAACGGAGGCAGCAAAGAAGGAGTACCTGAAAGCGCTGGCGGCCTACCGTGACAACCAGGAGTGCCAGGTAAGAGAGATGAGCCTTCTTGCCTCTGCCGTTCCCAGGACTGCTGGGGTGTGAAGCTGTCCTGCCCTCTCCTCTCCTGCCTCGATGGACACAGCAAGTAAATAAACCTAGAAAACTACCCTTCTTCCAGACAGAACAGCCTTTGCCAACCTGGTGCCTTTTGATTCCTTTGGACTACAACTCCCATCAGCGCCAGCCATGCTGTCTGACGGGAGTTGTTCTCCAAATTTAAGGTACCAGGATTGCAAAGACTAGAAAAGCCTGTCCTTCTAGCCCAGAACTGTCCTGCAGTGGCTTTCCAGGCTGAAAAAAGGAGAGGGGTCTTCTATCCCATCGCTTAAAGGGCCGTCGCTCAGTGGGAGAGCATCTGCTCTGAATACAGAAGGTTTCAGGTTCAGTTCTCAGCATCTCCAGGTAGGGCTGGGAAAAGATTCCTGTCCCGAATCCCTGGAAAGCCACTGCTACCCAGCGTAGAAAGTAGTGAGCTAGCTCAGTGTTTCCCAGACTTGGGTCTCCAGCTGTTTTTGGACTACAGCTCCTGTCATCCCTAGCTAGCAAGACCAGTGGTCAGAGATGATGGGAATGGTAGTCCCCAAACAACTGGAGACCAAAGTTTGGGGGGAGACTAAGCTAGATGGACCAGTGGGTGTGGCCGGTTCCTATGTTCCTGTCACCTGTTCCCTGGAGACGCCAAGGATCGAAGGCGGGACTTCCTGCATGGGCTCTGCTGCTGATGTGCATCTCTTCTGGCGGCCCAATCTGTGGTGTAACTAGAGACCACTTCCTAGATGCATGCAGAGAAGTAGGGGAGAAAACACAACACTCCTGGCTACTCCTAGTTGCATAAGCACTTGCCTACCCATCTCTTAACTGGATCGGGTCAGGAGCAGCTATTTCCTCCCTCCCTGGGGAAGGGACCTTTTCGCGACGCTTCTTCGGGGTCAGAATGGGAAGCGGAAGATCAGCTGCCCCCAATAATGCGGGAGCTTTCTGTGCCTTTCCCTTTTCCCTTCCTTGACGTCTCTTTCCTTTTGGAATCCCCAAAGCCCCCCTAGATTGTTTCCCCCCAGCTTCCTGACCCTTCTCTTCCCCTCCACTCCGCAGACGGTTGTAGAAACGGTGGAACTGGACCCCATCTCCTCGCCTTCCGAGCAGCCGGCCCCCGCCGTGGAGTCTGCCTCCCCGCCGGCCCCGATGCCGCCCACCCCGCCGGCCCTGGAGAGCCCTCCTCCTGCCCCGACCGTCGTCACGACGCAGCCCACCGTGGTGGTGACCTCGGGGGCTGGTCCCCAGGCGGGGGGCCAGACCAGCATCACCAAGATCATCATCCCCAAGCAGATGCTGCCGTCCTCCCTGGCCGTCACCTCGCAGGGCGGTGTGGTGACGGTGATCCCCGCCACCATGGTCACGTCGCGCGGCATCCAGCTGGGGCAGCTGCAGGCCGGCACGGGCACCACCCAGATCGTCACCCGCTCGGTGCTGGCGGCGGCTGCGGCGGCCACTTCCATGCACTTGCCGCGGCTCCAGCCCCCGCCCCTGCAGCAGATGCCCCAGCAGCCGCCGGCCCAGCCGGTTGCCATCCTGCAGCAGCCGCCGCCCCTCCAGGCCATGCAGCAGCCGCCCCTGCAGCAGAAGGTGCGCCTCAACCTGCAGCAGCCGCCGCCACCCTTGCAGATCAAGATCCTGCCCCCACCCGCCCTGCAGATCCAGCCCATTGCCCTGCGGACGGAAGAAAGCAGCCCCGAGAGGCCCAGCGCCGAACTCCAAGCTTCCCCAGAGCCCGTAGACGTGGTGCCGGAGGTGAGGAGCCCTGAGCCGGGTGGGCAGGTGCTTGCTTGCTTGCATGTAGGAAACTTTATTATTATTATTTATTTGGTTTATCAGATTAAAATTTTACAGTCCCATATCCAACATAGAAACGAGATTCTAGAGAAACTCCTGGACTTCCCTCCTCCCCTTTGTGGGTCCCATTGTTAACCATTTCCTGCTGGATCTTTTATAATAATCCAAATCTTTTACGTCTCTGCTATGTCCAAAGTTCACCATTAAACTACAAGTGTTATTCTGACCCTACTAATGATTTTGACTGGTTACAATGGTTTTTAAGATAAATTATTTATTTCCCCTATTCCTTATGAAAAATTTGGTCTTCCCGATTTCTGATTCTCCCAGTTGTTTTAGCCATTTCGGTGGCAGGTGCCACTACCGAGAAGGCCCTCTGCCTGGTTCCCTGTAACTTCACTTCTCGCAGTGAGGGAACCGCCAGAAGGCCCACGGAGCTGGACCAGGGTGCAAGTGAATCCATGTGGTTTTCTAGCTGAGCCTATATATATATATAATTGCAAGAAAAGCCTGGCTGCTGGATCAGGCCAAGGGCCCGCCTGAGTCCTGCATCCCATTCTCACATTGGCCTGAGAACATATAGCACAGAAGGGGGAGGAAAATGAGACACTCTGCTATGTACGCTTCTCTCCTGATTGCTTGGAATTGAGGTTTACTCGCCCCAGGCGCACGGCTGACTAAATCCAACAAGGCACATAGTTACTTTAGTTTTTTCTCCCCCTGCCCCAGGTGGAGTCTCCGACACCGATGCACGTGGAGCTAGTGTCTGAATCGCCCGTGGCCTTGTCCCCGCACCCTCGCTGCGTCCGTGCAGGCTGTGATAACCCTCCGGTGGCCAACAGCGAATGGGACAACGAGTATTGCAGCAACGAGTGTGTGGTTAAACATTGCAGGTGGGTGGGCAGTCAGGGCTGCCTGATAGTAGTAATAATAATAATAATAATAATAATAATTAATAATAATTAATAATAATACCCCGCCCATCTGGCTGTCTTTCTCCAGCTGCTCTGGGCATCTCCCAACAGAATGTTTAAAAAGTGACAAAACATCAAACATTAAAAACTTCCCTGAACAGGACTGCCTGCATGTGGGAGGGCATTCCACAGGGCGGGTGCCACTACCGAGAAGGCCCTCTGCCTGGTTCCCTGTAACCTCACTTCTCGCAGTGAGGGAACTGCCAGAAGGCCCTTGGAGCTGAACCTGTGTCTGGGCTGAACGATGGGGGTGGAATGTGGCCATGCTCTGGCCACATTTCTACCCAATCACAGAGCCCTGAAGGTGGGTGGGTGAGGGTTGAGGCGGCAGTGCCACCAAAGTGTGAGAAGAGCGAAGATGCCAGGATCTTGGGGTTGTGTTTGTTGCCCCTTAGGAGCTAGCCTACATTCTTAATTTTGCAGCCCTTTCTACTGTTAGAAGGCAGCCGAGATTTTATTTTGCCAGCCCTTCCCACTCAAGTACAAAAAGATGTTCGCTTTCCTAAATTTCTAGCAAAGCAGCATTCTATAATAAAATACTGTAATAAGGACATAAAGCCGATGGGTTGGGAGGGCCTGTAGGGGTTGTGGAAAGATCCCTAACAGCCATTATTGGACGTTGAAATTGCTTAGGGTGCAATCCCAGTTTTTCAGGGATGCCTTTTGAGTTTTCAAGTCTGATAGCAGAGGGCGTGCAGTCTATCCTCTTCCTCTGTGAGGACTAGACAAATGAGGAAGCAATACAAACACCCACACACCCCAGTCCTACTTGACAGGGCAAATACACAGCTGCCTCAGCAAAGCAGAGTCAGGTCAGGGAGAAGCATCTGCCAGGTCTTGAACATCCAGTTCAGCAATGCACTGCAAATGGTGCACAGCAAGACACACTGCTGCCATCTTTTCTTCATAATGGCAGGCTCAGGTTATGAGGGCGGACCGAGACTGAACCCAAGCACAGGCTGCTGTGAAAAAAGAAGGGCCGCTGCCAGCTCGCTGCGGGGGGGGGGGGGGGGACATGCAATAAATTGCATTTTTAAATACATTTATCTCCCAAGATGCTGGAGGTTCACCGGCTCCCCACTCCTGTTGTGTAAGTTTTTAGAGTAAGGGTCTTTGCACCTGCAGGAACTGCTGCTGCATATACTTCCTGCCTCTTGACTTAACCTCTGCTTCTGTCTGTTTGTCTCTCGTTCACAGGGATGTGTTTCTAGCTTGGCTGGCCTCCCGCAATTCCAACAACAACGTTGTCTTTGTGAAATAACCCCCGGCCCTTTTGCGGTGGAAGCAGCAGGGGCGGGGGTGGGGAAACGACAGTTTCGCGTTCCTACGTACAGTTTTTTTCCAAGGACGACCAAAAACAAACAAACAAACAAACAAAAACACAAATCGCCATGCTACTGTGGGATGGGGCTGGGCGGGCAGGATTCGCGCCATCGGCCGAAGACCATCGACAAGCGAAGACGCCATCCCGGTTGGGTGCTGCGGACTCCCCTTCCTCCCCTCCCCCTTTATTATTATTTTTTTTCTATACACTATCCCTTGGTATGTTTCTGTTGATGGAGCCAATTAAAGCTGGAAGAGGGATATTGGCCAGGGCCTGCTATGTGCTGTTTTGCAGGAGGAGGCGGACAGAGATAGGAGCAGTCCTTCCGCCGCGGGTGAGCAAATAGAAAACCTCTACAATTTAGGGATGTCCTCCCACCAATAGATTGGAAGGGGGTGGATAGTGGCCTCTTGCCCCAAAGCTGGGCATCTTGTTTTGGTTGGCACGACTGTAGAAGTGCAACAGCCCTCTGCCTTCAGTCTCCAGTTCCTTGCAGAAGCACATAGGGGCCTCCTTCTGTGCCTGAAATCCAGAACCTTCTGCATGCAAAACACATTCTTTTCCCACTGAGCTGCGCTCCGTTCATTGCCTCCTGCCGTTCATTTCTCGGTGACTGGAATCCAGCACCGTAGAGCCACAGCAACCAGCCAGCTTCATACGAGTGGGAAGGGGGCGGCAGGAACTCTTCTTCACCTTGCCTGGTATTCCCCCTGGAGGAGAGGGTAGGAGCAAGAGGCCAGTCCCTCATCTCATGCAGCCTTTCAGTGGGATAATCCAAAGTCCAGGAGCAAGGTCTTACCCATCCCCTCTCCTGTGCCCAGAAGCTTCTCCTTGCTGGTGAGCTGCTTCCAAGACCCACCAGCAAGGAATACAGGCAGAATAATAAGGGGTGGGTTAGGATCGAGGGAGTTGCAGCCTTCTACCTATCAATCACCAAGTGCCTCTAGGGGGCTAAACAGCATCTTCCACAGGAACTGGGCTCTCGCTACTACGTCCCACATTCTTCCCAAGTCTCGGCTATGGAAAAAGAATCCATTTTGTTTTATTTATTTTAGAAAAAGCAACAACCCTATATTAGAATACAATCCACTCCTTTTGCCAACACCCCCTGCAAAACGCCCCTTTTGGTCCGTCGCGCGAAAACCTCCCCTTCTCTCCCTTCTACATGTTCTTGGGCTTAGAGATGATTCCGTCTGGGTAACGTTGTTTGAACTGAGCCACCACATCTGGATCCAGCAGGTGGATTCCATCCAGCTGGTTACCAAGCGTGATCCTAAGACATCGGAGACACACACACACAGAGAGGGAGAGGATTAAGGGGAGGGTGGAGGTAATGAGGAAATGGGGGGTCTATATAAAACCTGTGTTGTGGTTCCAGTGTGAGGCTGAGTGAAGGGTTTGTTAAAGGGCGCTGGTGGGAAAACTTGATGATCAGCTGCTGAGATTCGTAAATGGGAAGAGAATGCCAAGGTATCTTTGGCTGAGCTCAGGCTCCTCACTCAGCCACAGATGGGCTGCATCCTAACCCAACTCATTCCAGTGGATAGGATTGCCCCCTCAATAATAGTAGCAATAACAGTATCTGCCACCTACCCACATCAGATCACCAGATCTCTGTCTATTTAGTGTTGCCGCCAAGCGTAATGTTGCATCTTTAAGCAAAACAACCTCATTCGACGGCCACCAGCTTTGAAGGCTTTCCAAGAGGATTGGACAGATTCGGGGAAGAGAGGGCCATCAAGGTGCTAATATTAACATTGGCTATGCTCTGCCTCCACAACTGGAGGCGGCCATGCTTCTGAATCCCAGTTGCTGGAAACCGTAGGAGGGGAGATGGCGCCTGTGCTCCAATTCCGCTTGCTGGTTTCCCGTTGGGGTATCTGGCTAGCCACAGTGAGAACTGGATGCTCGATTAGATGGACCTTTGGTCTGATAACGCTCTTCTCCCTTCTTCAGCTGCTGGGCAGGCTTGCTCCCTGACCTGGCTCACTGCAAATGCTGCACAGGGGTTGCAACTCACATGTTTCCAGCAGCTCTTTGAAGTGGGGGGGGGGGGTGCTTTTGCTAAACTACAATGTCCAGAATTCCTTGGGGAGGGAAGCCACAACTGTTGGTGTGGTTTTAAAGGGAACCCAATTTAGCAGGTTTAAGAGTGAAATGCAGACTTTGATTTGTGTAGTGCAAGGGTAGCTAACAAGCTGGCTGGGGCTGATGGGAGTTGGTAACATGATGGGAGTTGGTAACAACATGTGGACAGCACCACCATGGCTACCCTCGTCTTAAACCTTTCCAAAGGCTACTTGGGGTTGAGTTTCTTTAAAAAAAAAACAATGTAGGGTGACTTCTTAATCTGGCACTATGAGCTCAGTGACATGTCTGATGTATACTCTCAGCAACATCCTTTAAAAAGCACGCACAAATTCTGAAATTTACTCTGACGTTTGAAAATCTGTCGAGCGATCTGGACGGACTTAAGATTCTAGAGCTAAATTTCCAAGTGAGTCCCAGAAAGGGCATAAAAATAATTCCCTTTCCTCGCATGGTTTGGGCTGGATTAGGAACAGCAAAGGATGCCAAGTCAGCTCATTGATCAATCTAGCTCAGTACTGTCTGCACTGACTGGCAGCAGCTATCCTGGGCTGCAGATGGGATATTCCCAGCCCTACTTGGGAGATCCCAGTGATCGAACCATAGACCACATTTCTAAATTCTGTCAAAGCGACGTTGAGATGAGAACCGTGGGCTTTGCCGCAGAGTTCAAATCTTAAGAGAGTTTCGAGAGGTCACTCAACAGTTCGGGGTCAAAAGGGACACTCACCAGTTGGGCTGGACGTTATGGGGTCGCCCAAAGAGCTCTATTTTGCGGGTCCCGGGTGAGAGCCGCTCGATCATGCCGTAGATCTCGTCCGGCTTGTGACTGGTGGAGCGTACCTGCGGGACAGTAAATTTCACAGACGGTAAATATTGTGGGGGGACCTTTCTGCCAACCCTGGACCCAATGTTAGGCTGACCCAACTCTCTGCCTTACCTCTGCCACAATGACGTCACAGTCGAGACCTCGGTTGAAGCCCTGGGGGTTTCCTTTCACCCCGACCTGCCCACAAAAAAAGATGGTTCAGGCACAATCGGTCTCCTCCGTAACTTGTGCCCATTTAACATGCAGTGCTTTGCGTCCTCTATCGTAGCGTTCCTCAAAAGAAGGGGAGAGGCATTACCTTCCCCTCTAAGGTGAAGCTGCTAAAAGCAGCTTTTGCAAAGATAGTGTTGGGACTACAACTCCTATCATCTCTTGAGTGTTGGGGCTAATGGGAGTTGGAGTCCAACAACATTTGGAGGGCACGACGTTGGCTATCCCTGAGCTATCCTTTGCAGTGAATTGCCACCGTTATCACTTGCAATGTTGCACGGACCAAGCATTCTAAAGAAATAGAACACCCAGGAAAGGTATTTTGACAGGCTCCCCACCCCAGGTGAGGCAGAGAAGTACAGGCCCCAGGCTAAGCATTCCAGTGGGCTTAGTGGAGCCCACAAAAAAAATGAGCAGTGGGCCAGGATTTATTCCACACACACACACACACATCCGCTGTAATCTAGTGTTCTCAATAATTTTGGTGTTCAGCTGTTTTCAACCAGGGAAAGCCAGGGGGCTGGAAAAGGCACGGGGTATCTCTCGGTTCTTTTCAACAGCCATGAGGACTAGTAGCTTGCTTTTTTAAAGTGTCTCCAGCATGCCCAAGTTCTGCACTTGAGGGATTATACATGGACGAGCCAACATGCTGAATATACATTGCCTGTGTATCTCCCTCCACCCAAAAAAACCCCAGGAATCCTGTATGTTTTCCGTTTCCATGGGATTCCCGACCTAACTTCTCTCCCCCCCCCACCCCAATTACCAAGCAGTGCTCTTTGCCATGGTTGAGCCAGTGGCCTGTCCGCCCCGTCCGGATAATGCGCTGGAGCTGGTTTGTTTTCACCCAGATTATCTCATCTACTCGCTCGTACCTAGAAAGCAGAGGTGGTGGTGGGGGGAGGACAGCAGGCAGTGAGGCTGAGCAGGAAGAAAAGGGAACACAGAAATGAGAGGACCCTCCACCTCCGGCTGTAAGAATGCACTTACCCCCAGAGATTCAGGCACTCCCGGCCGAGTTCCATGGCCCTTGCGGTTGCAATGGAGAGAGAAAAGAACAAGATGAATGGTGAATGAATCATGGCTGCTCACGAGTGGGGAAGAGAGCCCCCCCCCCCCCCGCCGTCTCTTGTTGCCCCAGTTGACTGGGTTGAGGCTGTTAATACTCATCCCAACTCCAGAACAAGCCTGATCCTACCTCGCAGGTGGGAGAATCTCAATGTGGCCCTCCTGCCTCTTTTAACTGGCCCCCAGGCCACACGGGCCCTACTTCACAGACTCCCTATTTTGGCTGCACTTGACCTCTGAGAATGCCTTTTGTTTGCCTGGATGGAGGCTATAGAGTTCTGTGTGTACAGACCGCAGCCTACATACAGTACAAAGGTGGCATTTAGATTCATTGTTCCATCTGCTTTTTCCTGGTTCTAACCCTTCCTGGCCCCCAAAAGATTACTTAGATCTAACATGGATCTATCTACTGCTCTAAGAAGCCTGGTTCTTCCAGCCAGGCGTTTCTCAGTCACTGATCCCCTCCTGAGCCATGCTGTCAACCTTTCCCTTTTTTATGCGAAATTCCCTTATTATAGCATTGGGAAACAGCAGGGAGGGTTGACAGCTATGCCTGGGGCTGATGGGTGTTCAGAGCACAAGAATATCGGGAGGGCCTTAGGTTGGGGAATCCCTGGTGCCGTGGTTAGACGGCCGGACCAGGAGACCAGGGTTCAAATCCTGTCTCGGCCAGCAAACTCACCGGGTGATGCTATCCCTCTGCCTGCCCTACCTGCCAGGGTCGCTGTGAGGATGAAGGGGAAAGGGGAAATCCTCGGAGGAAGGACAAGTTGGGTTAATGTCCCATACCGGCCAGTGACCCACAGAAAGAGGAACCCCTCGTCCTGCAGGACGGGGATGTTGAGACGCCTCATCTCGTCGTCCGTGAGGGTCCCGTACGGAAGCTCCATGTGGATGTCCCAGGGCGGGTCGGCCATCACAACAGCGAACTTGCCCAGGATGCTGACGTCAAGGTAGCGGATGTCGCAGCAAATCCACTGGCGGCAAAAGAAAGGAAACAGGGAAGGGAATGCCTTAGGGAACATGGAGAGGTGCTTAAAAAATAAAATCAAAATACAGTGGACCCTCTGGATACGGATTTAATTCATTCCGGGGGTCCGTGCGCACCCCGAAAAAATCCGTAACAGAGGCGCCGCTTCTGCGCATGCGCACAGAGCGCTTATGCGTATGCGGCAAAACCCGGAAAATACTTCCGGGTTTGCCACTTTGGCCACCCAAAGATTATGTATCCAGAGAGGTACGTAACCCGTGGGTCCACTGTAGTTAAGACGGCATCCACAGGAAGCTGCCTCGTACCAAGTCATGGATGCCTCCCCGCCTCCCCCCGCTGCAGATATCCGCTGTGGCCAGCCCTGGGTACCTGCGGAGGGAAAAGGCGGTCCACGCTGGAGTCCCTCCCCACGCCTGGGGCAGCGCCAGCTCCTGGCCCGAGCTCAAACTCTCGCCCACAAGTGGCGTCCAGGTCGGCACAGGCGTCGATTTCGTAGTGGACGTACTTGCAGGTGTCCATGTGGAAGCAGGTGTTGAGGAAGGAGCAGTCCCCCAGAGACTCGTCCGTGTGCTTGTTGATGATGCGGCTTGCAAGGAGAAGGAGCGGATGCTTCTCTAGATGCTACCTTGCTTCACCTCCACCTTGGACCGTTTCATGTGAAGCCTCTGACACGCCCCCCCACACACACACTAGCGCCCATGTCCCCTGATGCTAGTCGCTGTCGCATTGAAAGTCCCCCCCCCTCAACTGCTTGATTTGATGTGATTTTAACAGGATTCATATATTTCTGTGTTTGGGCTTTATGATACGCCACTTTGAAAGGCCCGTGCAAAAGGCAGCCTATTCTTAACAATTAGAAATAAAATGGCAAACTAATACCCCACCCCCTTGAAGGCATGGTTCAGATCTGAATAATTATCAAAGTTCATCTAAACTGGTGGTTCTCAAAAGCAGTGGAATCAGTGGTGGAATTGCCTGGTGGTGGGAGCTAAGAGGCAAGGGGGGTGGCAGCTGGGGGGAGGGAGCACTGGAGTCGTGAACAACTATCGGACTTTGAAAAGCTGGCATCACTGGATCAAATTCATCAGTTTTGTTGGATGAATTAAACTAAACCATTTTAGCTGGATTTTGAATAAACGTGCAATTAATTGTTGCGGTTTTGAATTTTGTTGTACTTATTAATTAAATTTCTCTACCTCCATCAGAGGATCACCGGGCAGTTTACAGTATAAAGACACAAAAATGCATAACACAATACCAAACAAAACCATAACACCCCACCACCCACACAGTTTAAAAGGATATAGATCCATGGTTCCCACGGGGGGGGGGCAATTTGAGAATGAATTATTAACAGTTAACGGCCTTTTAGGGTTCCTCCACATGAATAGGAGTTCACTTTTTGAATAATAAGAATTATATGTCACCGGGGCAGGGGGGACGGACGGACCAGGATTTTAGAGTTGCTTAGGTGGGACATGGCCACAAAAAAAAAAAGTTGGAACCATAGATTGTTTAATTATAGCCAAAATCCTGATTGCAGAGGAATGGTTTCCCCTGGCACCTAAAGGTATGTAGTGAAGCTCCCAGGGGGCATTCCAAAAGGCCCGTTCTCATGTTGCTGCCCTACGGACCTCACATGGAAGGGGCCTCAGCTGATCAGCATGGGGTCTGGGTCAGTGCATACGGAGAGCCTGTCCTCAAGGTATTGCAGTCCTGGGCTCTTTTAGGCTTTATAGGTCAAAACCAACCAAAAATTGGGCACAGAAATTAAGTGGCAGGCAGTGCAGTCGGGCCAGGATTGCCGTTATATACTACATCTTGCCCCACGGTGAGCAACCTGGCCGCCGAGTTCTGCCCCAGCCGGAGTTTCCGAACCGTCTTCAGAAACTGGGTCTTTAGTCCGATTCACTGGGGCTGGTTTTATAAAGCAAGGCCAAGACACGGCATGGCGAAAGACCCCGGCACTCAGTTTCCCCCCCCCCCCCCCCCCCCCCCCCCCCCCCCCCCCCGCCCAAAGCCTGATTCCCAGATCCCACTCTAAGGCTTCTGGAAGCCCTGCAACGTCCAGCGGAATTTCCAAAAATGGTTTCGGGGCTCACCGAACCCCAGAGGCTCACCGGAAGTGGAGCTTTCGGCACGGCCCGGTCGGTCGTCGATGGCCTTCATGCACTCCTCCTTGGTTCCGTAGTCGCAAACTCTTTCACTGCGCCCGGCCTCGCGAGCGGAACTTCTCCACGATGGACTGCTTCCTTGGCGTCGTCGTGTTCAGCACTCCAAGATCTCCTGGCTCACCTGGGGAGGCAAGGAGGCCGAGACCAGTCAGTGGAAAGAAAGACATAAAAAAAATCTCCTTGGGCTTCCAGTCTTCATGATTCCAACTGGAATTAATTTTCATTTTGGTCTCCATTCACATTGCTTGCTAAGAGGGCAAGTGTGTGTGGTTTTTTTTGAGGGGGAGGGGGGACTTTCTTTTTAAGGGGAGGTATATGTTGTCATATCGGGAGCTCCCACGTGTGGCCAATCCTTCTTGAAAGCAGGGCTTGCCGTTTGGAGCTAAATGACAGCAAGCCCCACTCGTCTCCTGGGCTGAGTCTGAGCCAGGATGCAATGGCAAAAAACGCTCCTTTGCAGTCACAGTTTGAAGCCATGCCTGAAACGGTAAGAATCAAGGATTCTCTTTTTTAAGTTGCAACGCTTGATGTCATTGTGATATCAGCTGACTGACAGGTGTGCGGACACACCCCTGTAAAAGTGGCCCACAACAGGGGGGGGGGGGAGCTCAGCATCCTCCTGCTGCCAGATCTGTCCCCGACTCCTTGGGTACACCATCCAACTGGACCATCGATGGAGCAGCACACTGGGAAATTATGGACTCTAGACCCCAAGCATGCAGACCTGCCCAGGTGTTGCGATCTGCAGGGATGCCTGCTGGCCTTTCAGCCACCCAGTGAAGTTTGTGGGGCAGCAGTACACAAGAGGGCCTTCTCTGTGGTGGCCCCTCAAGCTGTGGAATGTTTCCCTTCCAAGGTGCGGCTGGCATTCTCACTACAGTGTACCTTGGATCATGAACGCCTTGGTACTCAGATGTTTCAGCTCCCGAATGCCGCAAACCCAGAAGTGAGTGTTCTGGTTTGCAAACTTCCGCAGCTTATGAATGGCTCTGCAGCCATTCAGAAGCCGCGCTATGGTTTCCAGACGTTTTGGAAGTCGAACAGACTTCCGGAACAGATTCCATTTTTTCCAAGGTACCTGTGTATACATTTCAACGTCAGATCAAGAATGCCTTTTTTCTGTACAGGTCTTTGAGGTTGAAGCATGAGATCAGAATACACCTCCAGTATAAATGTCTGGGTATTGCCCTGAGATGTACGTAACCCACTTTGGGACTGCTAATGTAAGGAAGGCTGTAAATGCCTAATCCTAAAATAAAACAAATCATGCCAGGGCTGGCTGGTGCTCATTGGGTGGAAAGCAGAGAGGCCAACAGCAGTGGCGCCAGAGCCAATGACAGCTGGAGCCAACTAATTCTCTTTTTGCTTCATCTTCCTCCCTGCTGACTTCTTCAAGGGCAACACTTAGTCTAAGAGGAGGTTATTGTAAAGCATCTTTACAATAAGCTAGTTGATTGGATAACTGATGAAGTTATTCTTGCCAGAGTAAGCAGGATTTAGACAAGGCAGATCAGCTAGACCATGCTTTGTGCTAGCCCATTTTAGATAAGTATGTTAAGAAAACAGTTAGTGTTCTCTATGCAGCTTTCATTGATGAAAGCTGCATTCGATTCAATCTCTCGAATGAGACTGTGAGATAAGTTGAACTCTTCAAGTATAGAAAAAAGACTATTGTTCTTTATTTAATGCCTATAGGGAAACATTGCGCTGAAAGTGCGTTGCTCACAGGAGCCGTGCCAGCCACAAAGGAGTTAAGCAAGGTTTATCTAGCTCCGCATTGTTTAATTGACATATAATGAATTGTATTACCATGCGTTATTTATATTGTATAGATCTAATATCAGCGAGGAAGCCCTTCGGGTGAACAAGGAGACATCCGGAACCTTTTCTGCCCAAGTTAGCAGTTTGTACCTGCACCAGCCCCTTGTGCAGCAGTCTACATCAGCTGTGTTTTCTTGTTACCTTGAGGACTTTTCTATTTACCTAAGGATGTGTTATACAGGAACTCACAAGAAGAACAGATTAAGAAAGGAATAAATGTATGGTTATAGGTTATATACCGTATACAGGTGAAACTCGAAAAATAGATATCGTGGAAGGTTCATTTCTTTCAGTAATTCAACTTAAAAGGTGAACTAATATATGAGGTAGGACTCATGACATGCAAACCGAGATATGTCAAGCCTTTATTTGTTGTAATTGTGATGATTATGGCGTACAGCTGATGAGAACCCCAAATTCACAATTTCAGCTTGGGGTTTTCATCAGCTGTACGCATAATCATCACAATTATAACAAGCAAAGGCTTGACATATCTCGCTTTGCATGTCGGAGTCTATCTCATATATTAAACTCAGTAGCTAATGAAAATAATTGCTTACTTAGATGGACTTTTCCACGATATTCTAATTTTTCGAGTTTCACCTGTATATGAACTGTATATGTCGCACATACAGTGATACCTCACGCTACATACGCTTCAGGTTACAGACTCCGCTAACCCAGAAATAACGCTTCAGGTTAAGAACTTTGCTTCAGGGTGAGAACAGAAATTGTGCTCTGGCAGCGCAGTGGCTGAAGGAGGCCCCATGCTAAAGTGGTGCTTCAGGTTAAGAACAGTTTAGGTTAAGAACGGACCTCCGGAACGAAATAGTTCTTAACCTGAGGTACCACTGTACTGAGCTAGACCTTTACGTTACGAAAAATAACCAATAAAATGCACACTGTTGTTATTATTCAGCTGTTGCGCTTTGTGTATTGTGATTACTGTATTTCTGTCTCAACAAAAGGGCCTGAAGAGATTGATGAGGGCATTCTCAGGATACCCGCCAAAGAGAACAGCTGGCTGAATGACTTACAAGAAAACTTGAGGAGGAAGTTGGCAGGCAGTGGCATCCTCAGGATAAGATGGGCAAGTGAGGGATGGTCGAGGACCGCCTCTGCTGGTTTGCACAACCACCATGGGATTTAGCAGCCGCCCCTCGCTCCCTCCCCTACCTTCTTGCTCTGCTGCTCCTTCGTAGACTGCTGGCTCAGCAGGCTCTCGATCTCCAGGTCCAGGTCGAGGCCGCTTGCGAGACTTCTTGGGGGGCTCCTTGAGCCCTCGGAAGATGCAAGGCAGAGGGAGCGGCCCCGGACGTGGAGGCGGGCACCCAGCGTCCTGTTCCCCAGCTCTCTCTTTGGCCCCCCGGGTCCCGACCCCTTCCCGGAGTCCTTCTTCTCGGCCACGGCCCCCATCATGGCGGAGAGCTTGGAGTGGTCGGCGTAGGTGACCAGCATGGGCTGGTCGTCATCCTGGAGGAGGCCCCGTTGACCTCGATGAGCTCCTGCGCCGCAAACTGCTGCAAGAGGCTTTCCACGCTCCGCTGAGTGGTGGGGGCTTCGGGCTGCCGGACACGGAGTAAGCCAGTCAGAGAAGGTTTAGGTGTGGACTGGCAGCATCAGACAACAGGCGAGAGGAAGAACATTTGGCCTCATTGGCAGGGCATCTGCCTGCATGCAGAAGTCCCGAGTCAATCCCCCAGCATCTCAGTAGGGCTGAGAGAGACACAGTCTGAAGCCATGGAGGGAGACTGCCAGTCAGTGTAGACAATCTGAGATAGAGGGTCAATGGTCGACACCTTCCTAGTTTCTATGAGGTCAGCTCTCGCTTTTTAAGAATAATCAAGACTCTCAGGATCCTGCAGCGGATATTATTGTAATAACCTGCAGTTTCATGAGAGTATATATTTAAAGAAGATGACTAAATGAGCAAATTAGGGGAATTTTGGATATGCAGAAGATATTAAAAAATACATTTAAGGAACCACAGAAAGACGGGAAGGAAGTCAAGTTTTGAAATGTCAGTACAGTGGGTACCTCAATTAACGAACTTAATCTGTTCCAGAAGTCCGTTCTTACAAACCAAAACCATTCTTAAAACCGAGGCACACTCTCCCTAATGAGGCCTCCCACCGCCGGTGCCCTTCCACCATTCGGATTCCATTCTTAGGCCGAGGTAAAGTCTCAAATCAGGATGCTCTTTCTGGTTTGTGGAGTTTGTAAACCAAATCGTTCTTAAACCGGACTGTTCTTAAACCGAGGTACCACTGTATGATGGTAAAGTTAATGAAAGGTATAAAATTAGTGAAATGTATAAACTTCAAAAAATATAAATATTTTTATTATAATAATAATTAATAATTATAATAATAATAATGGATCCTGCAGAGGATGTGCCGGCTCCCAAATAAACTGGGGGTCCCTAAAAGTGAACAGGGACCAATGGGAAGAAGAAAGAAGAAGAAGAAGAAGAAGAAGAAAGAAGAAGAAGAAGAAGAAGAGAGTAGGAGTAGTAGTAGTTTGGATTTGATATCCTGCTTATCACTACCCGAAGGAGTCTCAAAGCGGCTAACATTCTCCTTTCCCTTCCTCCCCCACAACAAACACTCTGTGAGGTGAGTGGGGCTGAGAGACATCAGAGAAGTGTGACTAGACCAAGGTCACCCAGCAGGCTGCATGTGGAGGAGCGGAGACGTGAACCCCGGTTCACCAGATTACGAGTCTACCGCTCTTAACCAGTACACCACACTGGCTCCCCATGTACGTAGACCTTGCCTATGGGAGGGCAAGTCAGGGGGAGAAGCAGACAATGACATCCAATCTGGGGTTGTGCTTTGATGCTCACCGTGGAAATGGCATGGCAGATAGACAAGGCGTCTGTGGGTAGGGCCAGTCCTAAGTCAGAGAGGTGATGCAGGAGCTTCTTCTCAAGCTCAGGATCAGTCACTAGATCCCCCGGCTCAGTGGCGGTGCTGGGGCGTGACGGACGAAGGACCGGACTGTCGCTTCGAAAGGGGGGCTGAGGGCCAGGTCCGGATTCCTCAGGTCTGATGTAAGGAGAGATGAAGTCATGGAAAGAAGAGCTCCGCAGCTGGATCAGGCCAAGGCCTACCCAGTCTAGTTTTCTGCTCCCACAGCAGCTTTCTAAAGGAAGCCTGAAAGCAGAACCTCAGTATCACAGCGCTCTCCCCCATTTGCAATTCCCAGCAAGTGTAACTCAAAGGCACCCTGCCTCTTATGTTCTGGTATGAAGCTTGCTAGCTGGTCACTTTTGGAAACACGGTGTTGGTTCCTTTTAAAACCGTTTTTTTTTAATGGAGGAAGACAAGCAACTAAAGAAGAAGAGTACAGAACAGAACAGCTCCCGCCAGATCAGCTCGCATTAAAAATATAGTAACCGTGGATACATCCATCTTAGGCTAAGCATATATATTGACAAATGCCTTCCGAAGGCAGCTTTGCAGCCACTGTGTGATGTAGGCCACTGTCAATTAATAATGAAAACATCACGGATACAAAAGCTTTATGGAATATGCAGAAACAGCGGAAACTCACCCGGAAAAATAAGAAATTGAGCTAATAAGAAATCAAGAATGGAAATGGTTTATTGAATATTTACAAACAAACTGTAAACAATGGCAGGATTATTGGCAGGGATTATTGTAACAACCCTGCAGTTCTTTAAGAGTACGCATTTAAAGTAGATTGAATAAATGTTTAAATTAATCTGGAATATGCAGAAACCTATTTATAAAACAAAATACAAATAAGGAACACGCAGAAAGAGGGGGAGGAAGTCATGTTCCGAAACGTTAAAATGATTTGTAACATTATTGAAATGTATAAAATGAAAACAACTAGATGATGCACACGCGAAGATGAATGTGGCAAGAAGATGCATTCAGGCGCAGCGAGGATACTGAATCTGATTCACCGGGGGTCTTTTTTTTTAAAAAAGTTCTAGACCCGTTCTTGGGGTGCTTGGCAAGCAACCCTTCTCCCAGGGAACTCTGGGAACTGTAGCTCCGTGAGGAGAATAGGATGTCTCCTGACAAGCTACAATTCCCAGGTTGGGAAGCCAAAACTCTTTAAAGTGGCGGGTAACGCTTTAAATGTGTGGTGCAAACGGGAGCCTCAGCCATACTCAAGAGGAGACAAGTGAATGGACTTGCTTGCCTAGCCCAGCCCCATTTATGTCAATGGGTCTACTCGGAGCAGGACTTACTTGGATGCAGCCCTCCCCTGGTGCTTCCCTAGCAGCCTATCCTATCCTATCCTATCCTATCCTATCCTATCCTATCCTATCCTATCCAACACACCCTGCGCTTCCTTGACCTGCTCCCTTACCCAGGGGGTCTTGCTTGCGCCTCCGCTGCAGCCGCTCCCGCAGCGAGTCCAGCTGCTTCTTGTGAGCTTGGAATCGAGCTCCATGTGTCCGACATCGCCCCCGGTTAGCCGGGCAGCGGCTGTCCCGGCAGAGGGAGGGCCGGGTTGAGAAGGACCGGAAGTACCCCGTGGGGGACGGAGATAAGGGGAGCACACTTCCCGTCGCGTGCCCGTAGTTCGAAGCTGAAACCGGGCAGCGGGTGGGGAGCCGCCATCTTCGCTTAAGGCGGGAAGCTCAAGGGGCCATTTTTGAAGTGGGTTCGAGTTTCTACACACTGCAGATGTAAGAAAGAATTAGGAGGGCAGTGTTTTTGTCCGGAGAGCTGAACTCCTGGAGAGCTGCAGCCATTGGATCATTTATTTTATATATTTATACAGTGCTTTTTTTCTAAAAAAAATATGTTTAGGGGTTCTCTCATTTTGACTCGAGAAAATCATTTTATAGGTTCAAATCGGGAAAAATAAATACAGCAAATGGACAAAAGTACAAAGATTCACAAAATGTTTAGCGGTATGCATACTCCTGCGTACCCCCAGAAAAAAGCACTGTATTTATATAATTTATATATAATATTTTTTATAATAAAAAATATTTGATTGGGCAGCATCATGTTCTACCCAATCTCCAAATAGAAACAAATGTAGGCCTTCTTTTGGGTGCGGAAAATGTGATCTTGTTTAAAAAAATGTGCTTTAAGAACAAAAAAACAAAAACAAAACCACACACAACAGTACTCTATAAATTAGCCAAGGCCAAAGTTTCCAGAACGGTAGAAGTGTCACTCTATTGTGGCAAAAACACATCTATCGTGGCATAACGTTTCATGGACTGGAGCTCACCTTTGCCAGATCCTGAGTTACACATGTTTAGGGAGACCACAGTGTGAAACTGCTAAATTGCAATGCTGGGAGAGATTCAGTGCCCATCACTAGCAGTCGGAGACAAAGGATTTCAAGCATATTATGTATATTAATCGGCATATCAGTCCCCGGATGACTGTGTTATCGATGGCTGTTTTGCAAATTCATTGCCACTGTAAGGCACTTATTTATTACTCTCCTAAATTTTCTGCAGTCCATTTTTCTCTCAATTCAGAGTTTACGATTCCCAACTCTCCCTCTCTCTCTCTCCCTCCCCCCCCTCTCTCTGTGTGTTTGTGTGTTGTAATTCAAGATAACACTTCGTGCATCTGATGGACTGGAGTGAAAGCTTATGCCACCATAAATTTGCTAGTCTCTTGCAGCAGAAAGGAGTCTCCCAGCACATTAAAAGACTAGTAGCAGCTTCCCCACTGGAATTTGCAGGATGAATAAGAAGTTGAGGATGGTAAATGGGGAGGGGGGGGAGGATTAGTTCTGAGAAGGAAGTGCCCCCTCTTCCTTTGGAGGGTTGCCAGGTTGAAGCTGTAACAAAGGAACGGCTTGAGCTCATAAGCCGCTAAATAGCATTATCCGTAACCGATGGGGAGGGGAGGGGAGGGGAAGAGAATCGGATGCTGCAAGCCACTTCCTTGACACATGGAAAGAGGTTTCTAAACTTGATGCAAAGGTGCTTAACCAGCACTGCAGATTATTATTATTATTATTATTATTATTTTTCAGTTGTCACCCAAAGGTGGATGTCAACATCCCATTTCTAAAATATTTTTTATTAGTATTTATTTACAAAAAATAATGGTATTCAAAGGAGTCCAGGGCTGCGAACAACGAACTGAGAAATCTACTTAGGAGCAATTCCAATACAGATGCATACTGGGGAAGATCTTGGTTTAAAAAGCTTGTCGGAAGAGGTTGATGACAGACAGTAGAGGTGGCACCAGGGAAAGAAGTTCCATACAGTGGGTGCCACAGCAATGAAGGCTTAAGCCGTATATTGTATTGGATGGGCTGTCCCACAGAGCACAGAGATGGGTTGGGTATGGGAAGGGTGAGAGGATATTTCAGGTGATTATTTATGAATCAGGTGACTGACAGTTGTATCAGGGACCACACAAACCGTTATATCCCAGCTTGGTCACCGAGATCATCTGCAGGAGCATCGCTGGTCGTTCCCCAAGTTGACAAAAGCTCATTTGGCAACAAGAAACCGAGCCGTTTAGTGTTATCGGCCCAGTATTGTGGAATAGTGCAACAGTGACTCAGCAAGCGCTTTTCATTTAAAACTTGAAACAACATCCACTGGAAACTTTTCTATTCCATCAGTTTCATGCTTCACCATTTAATCAGGTATTATTATTCTTTTAAAGTTAACTCTTTTTAAATACAAATACCTATGAAAACAGCCCTAGAAGCAGCTTTCCATCCTGGCTAAGAGGAAATGTCTTTTTCTAAAACAAAGAGTGCATCAGTCTTTCACTCAAGAGTAGACCCCTTGAATTGAATATAGACCTTTTAACCATGCCCATTAAGTTGAATGGGCCCACCCCAAGTAAGACAAATTTTTTCCCTTCAGAATTATTGTCTTTATTCATATGCAAATGTTAACTATTAAAATGCATAGAATTGAGTTAAGATGGATTTCGTCGGGAGGCAGCCCTTATTCAGAGAAAGGCACAAAATATTCCAGATACATGGGGTGGGGGGGATGCATTTCGGGGGGGGGGCAGGCTCTCTTTCCTTCTGACTCTCCTGTACTCATCACTGCCTCCTGCTGGACAGACTGCTATGTACAGGTAACTCGCATCTTACAGGGTGGTTACATACTGAGGGTCCACGTGTTTACTAAAAATGTGTAAGGCCAGGAACCCCTGGAACTGCCCCCACCCCCTGCAAGGTGGAGGGCTGTTTACCAAAGTTTGGGTTTCCTCCGCTCTCCATTTATTTATCTATTCCACCCCACCCGTGCAATCGCGCAAAAGTTAAATGTGTGTGAGTTACACACAACTGTGAGTTACCTGTATTTGAAGTGTACAGGTGAAACTCGAAAAATTAGACTATCGTGGAAAAGTCCATTTATGTAAGCAATTGTTTTCATTAGCTACTGGAGCTTAATATATGAGATAGACTCTTGACATGCAAAGCGAGATATGTCAAGCCTTTGCTTGTTATAATTGTGATGATTGTGGCGCACAGCTGATGAAAACCCCAAAGCTGAAATTGTTAATTTGGGGTTCTCATCAGCTGCACACAATAATCATCACAATTATAACAAATAAAGGCTTGACATATCTCGCTTTGCATGTCACGAGTCTATCTCATGATATTCTAATTTTTCAAGCTTCACCTGTACGTGGCTTGCATCAATTGCAGAGTGTGTGTGTGTGTGTTTGTTGGGGGTCAACACCAGGGGGCTAAACCAGGCGCCCCTCCAGCCCTTTGTAGAAATAAGAGCCAAAAACTTGGTAGTTCTGTCAAACTGCTTTTATTGGGGAGCTCAAGATGTTCTTCCCTTCGCTTGAATGGACCGTCCGGCATCCTTGCCCTAATCTAAATGAGACCCACTTTTTTTTTTCTTTTTCCCAAGGGTGCAGGGTGTTTGCCGTGCTTCCCTGACCCGCGACAGGATCCTTGCCTTTCGGCCGACGGACATCCAAGCTACATTTTAAAAGTAAAAGACTAAAATGTTGCTAAAATTAAGACCGGAGTTGCTTCTCTTCTTGCGGGAAAGGAGTGGGGGGGGGGGTTTCCCCGCCAGCCTGGGTATCGCTAAAACAGTTCCGCCTGGAAAAGATAGGAAAGGAAAAGAAAAAAAAAGTTAGGGGGAAAGAAACCACACTCACTCATCCTGTGGTCTAGCTCCTTGCAAATCACTCACTACTTTGACACCCGCCAAACAAAAAAAAACGCCACTGCTTTGTTCATGCAAAGCATCCTGCAAAGTCGATCCAGAGAGTGGATCACCAAACCTTCAAAAATCTGCTCATCGTTATGAAGAACTGGTTCATGTGTTTGCTTGTTTTCCTCTTCCCTCCTTGCCCCCTTTTCCTTAAGTGTTCTGCCTCTTAGACCGCAAACGGAGACTGACTCATTGTTGCTATTTGTAAGCTATTCAAGGAGCCTTTCAGAGCTAAGGAGAAATCTAAGAATGCCTTAAATGTGCGGGGAACTAAAAAATAGGGTCTTCTGCACCTTTTAACAGGTTTCTTGGAGGCATCCAAATGGATACCTTTGGGAACAGGATGCTGGGCTAGCATTCAAAAGACAGCCCTTCCCAGGCTGGCAGCAACATGCTGTCCTTCCTTCCTTCCTTCCTTCCTTCCTTGCTTGCTTCCTTCAACCCAGAAGCATCAATTTACTCTTGCCTCTCCTTGCTAACTCTGAAAGTTTTAGTTACAGGTGGGTAGCCGTGTTGGTCTGCCATAGTCGAAACAAAATAAAAATTCTTTCCAGTAGCACCTTAGAGACCAACTGAGTTTGTTCTTGGTATGAGCTTTCTGAAGAAGTGTGCATGCACACGAAAGCTCATACCAAGAACAAACTCATTTGGTCTCTAAGGTGCTACTGGAAAGAATTTTCTATTTTGTTTCTGAAAGTTTTGACAGGGTTACCATATTTCAAAAAGCGGAAAACTGGACACAAAAGTTGTTGAGCATTCTTTCGCAAAATCTCAAAAAAAGAGAAGTTTTTGATTTGCCAAAAATCTACACTTTCAACATGTGTTGCCATATGTCCTGATTTTCCTGGACATTGAAGCGTTTTCTGACGAATCCTGGCTACGTATGGGAAATTCCAGACGTATGGCAACCCTAGTTTTACATTGGGATGATAAAGAATATGCAAACCATGCCTGTATTTCCTGCCGCTTCAGAATGTCTCTACCTTGCCCTGAGCACAGGGATAGAGGAAGCTGTCTTTTGGGTCCATCTTAGCTCAGTATTGTCAACACGGACTGGCAGCAGTTTTCTGGGTCCTTTTAAGCAGGGGAAATTCCCGGCTGTACATGGCGATGCCAAGGGACCTGGGACCTTCTGCATGCAAATTAGATGCTGTGGTAATGAGCATCTTAGAAAGCAGGGTCCTCCCCAATCACATCCGAACCATCATCTCCCACAAACAAGGACCATCTAGTGAGTGGGGGAAGAGGAAGGTTCTCTGCAGTTTGCACCTTTTAAAGCTGTTTCGATGGGCGAAATCAGGAGTGTGGAACCTGTGGCGTCGCCAATATTGCTGGACTCCCCACTCCCATTAACCCCAGCCATAACAGCCAGTGGTCAGGGATGATGGGGGTGGTTGTTCGGCAACATCTAGAGGGCAGCAGGTCCGCCCCATGACCCAAGCGGTGTACACGATCTCAAAGAGGCTTCCAGCAGCAGATACACTGGGCACAGCAGCAATGGGGTTGGATTGCTCAAGGCCAGGGGTCAGCAAACTTTTTCAGCAGGGGGCTGGTTCACTGTCTCTAAGACCCTGTGGGGGGGCCGGACTATATTTTGAAAAAAAATAAAAATGAACGAATTCCTATGCCCCACAAATAACCCAGAGATGCATTTTAAATAAAAGGACACGTTCTACTCATGTAAAAACACGCTGATTCCCGGACCGTCCGCGAGACGGATTGAGAAGGCGATTGGGCTGGATCCGGCCCTCGGGCCTTAGTTTGCCTACCCATGCTCAAGGCAGTGACGGCCTACATAACAAATCACCGAGGGCACTGCTCATAACAGCCTCCATCCAAGCCCATACACCTGTGTCCCATGAATCCAAACCTCTCTTCGCCGCGAATCACAAATCCTATCACCGGTCAGATTTCAGAATTTCTTAGAATTACAGATCTCGCCTCCGGCCGAGCTTTGCACTGGAAATTCCGCCTCGCAAAGTTTATGCAAATGCACTTTGTGGAATTTATTCAGGAGTGTTTAAATCCTGCCCGGTTCCACCCCCCTGCAAAACGTACGCAGGATTTATTCCACTCGCACCACCTGGGCGCCACAGAGGCTGGAGACGGACGGACAGGTCGTGCGCCCGCGGCAGTGACCGCAGGAGAAACGGCGCAGAAAGAAGATATGCCGTGGTGTATCTGCAGCGGCACAACGGGATGCCTCCGTCTGCCCCAACTGCAACAAAACATGTCTCTCCCGCATCGGTCTCTGCAGCCACAGCAGGTGCTGTGACCCTCCAACAGCTTGACTTCACTCCTCCTTTGTCCCTCGAGACAGATGCCAACCCAACCCACCGGGGCCCAGCATCCAATTGCACCAGGCAAGAGTTGCAGCTGCGATGGGTCTCCTCCAGCTTGCCTTACCTGACGGAGGCGCTACGTCAGTGTGGAGTTACTTCTCCCCCTTCCCTTGGTTCTCGGGGATGATCTCCGGGGCTGAGGCTGGCGGCGGCGGAGGAGGAAGCAGCAGCAGAGACCCCACCGGGGGCTTCTCCTTGGCCTCGCTGGGGGCCACCTTCCCAGGGGTGACGCTGGATCCGAAGAGGCCGTGGGTGCCCACGTTGGATGCCGAAGAAGAGGAGGAGGAAGCGACACCGCTACCCCCACCGTGAGCTGGCTTGGTCGGGAGGCCTCCAGAAAGGAAGGCTGTGTACTGGTTCCAGAAAGAGAGGGGTCCCACCCCCACGAGCTGGGCCGGGATGTCGCGCCCCAGGAAGTCCTGGAGCTTGACCTGGCCCCCTGACAGCACTGGCACGGGGCCTTCTAGGGGCAAGCGCCTCCCTCGCCGGGCCTGGTTGCTGCTCCACACGTGGCCGCTGAGATTAACCTTTCGGAGAGAGAGGAAAGAGACGGGCACTTAACACAGGCAGAGCTCTGAGCCGACACTCCCAATATTATTATTATTATTATTATTATTATTATTATTATTATTATTATTAATTCCCTCCCATCTGGCTGGGTTTCCTCAGCCACTCTGCAGCTCCCAACAGAACATTAAAAACACAACAAAACACCAAACGTTAAAAACTTCCCTAAACAAGGCTGCCTTCAGATGTCTTCTAAAAGTCAGATAGTTGTTTATTTCCTTGACATCTGATGGGAGGGCATTCCACAGGGCGGGAGCCACTACCGAGAAGGCCCTCTGCCTGGTTCCCTGTAACCTCACATCTCGCAGGGAGGGAACTGCCAGAAGGCCCTCAGAGCTGGACCTCAGTGTCTAGTTAGAACGATGGGGGTGGAGACGCTCCGTCAGGTATACTGGGCTGAGGCCATTTAGGGCTTTAAAGGTCAGCACCAACGCTTTGAATTGTGCTCGGAAACGTACTGGGAGCCAATGTCGGTCTTTAAGGACCGGTGTTAAATGGTCCTGGCGGCCACAAGAGAAGGAACGCTGTTGGTTTGACACAGAAGGCAGGAAGCTTCCTCATATCGCTTTCACCCAGCTCAGTATTGTCTACACTGACTGGCAGCAGCTCCATACCCTCCAACATTTCTCCGGCGAAAATAGGGACGCCCCATTCCATAAGGGTAATTTTACTGTTTATACCCCACACATCTTACTGGGTTGCCCCAGCCACTCTGGGCGGCTCCCAACATATTAAAAAACATAATACAACGAACGTTAAACATTTTAAAAAAGCTTCTGTATACAGGATTGCCTTCAGATGGTTTGGGGAGGGGGTGTGTCGGATAACTCCATAGTCTCCAACATTTCTCCAATGAAAATAGGGACATCCTAAGGAAAGGTAGGACATTCCAGGATGAAATCAGAAACCGGGATGGCTTCTCTAAATCAGGGACGCCCCCTGGAAAATAGGCACACTTGGAGGGTCTGCAGCTCTCCAGGAATTTCAGGCAGGGGGTATTCCTAGCCCTACCTGTAGATGCCAGGGACTGAACCTGGGAACTTCTGCATGCAGGGCAGATGCTCTGCCACTGAGCTATGGCCCCATCCCATTTCCATCATTCGCCGTGGCTTCTAAGCATGCTTCCCAATGGAAGCGACACCATCTTAAATGGTGCCTGCATGTGCAGTGCCGAACATCAAAATATAGGCGGCCGCCTATATTCTGCAGTTTCAAAGACTTTTGATCCACAGCTGCTGTTATGTAATGAGTTGAATAGGATCCAAAATGCAGCTGTCTGATTGGTCCCAGAACAATAGGATTGAGATTGCAGCAGTCTGATTGGTCCGCAGGAGCCACCCCATCCAGCTCCAGGTGGAAGTGAATCTGCAACCCGATTGGCATACAGGAGTATCCCGGAATTAGCCAATCACGTGGGGCCCATTGTGTAAATAGTGTATATAAAGCAAACGTTTTGGGGGAACTGCATTCCTCACTACTATGAGCTGAATAAAGAGCATGAAATTCACACTTGACTCTGAGTATATTTCAGCTACCATCGAAATTATCCAGCCCCCATTGCAAATCAGGTTTATTATAAGAATTCCCAGACTTCCAGCTGTTTGCAACCAGCCAATCGAACAAAAGCAAACGAAATAGCTAGAGGCAAAGGATGCTTCAAGCGGGTCCCCCCAAATTCAGCTGAAATTGCAACTTGCACTGGCTCTTCACTGGTCCTGCTAGCTAGGGATAATAGGAGTTGTAGTCCAACCACAGCGGAAGACCCAAGTTTGGGAAGCACTGCGAGAGAGACGAAGCAGAGTGGTGATAGCAGCAGAGGCCTCTGATCAAGAAAACTAGGGTCTGGCGACCGTGGTACACTGTACAGGCCTTCAGCCAAAAATCCTTTCTCCCCTTTCCTTTACGTTAAGGTTGCTTTCCTTTCTTTTGTGCTTTCACAAAAATCAGGTTTCTTTGTGTGTGTGTGTGTGCATATTGAGGGGGTCGTTACAGGTTGCTGTTTTTGTTGCTTTCAGGATTTTTTTTTAAAATGTTTTATTTAAATTTTCTGGTAATTTCCTTAATACATTTAGTTTACTGCATGCACGCTTTATTGCTGTATGCCGCTTTCATTTCATTTTCAGGGGGGGGGGAAACATTTATTTAAAAATAAGTAGCAAATACCAACAAGCTACGCTACATGGGGACAGGAGGCTGCAAGCCTTTGTAAGGCCTAGGGTAATCAAACCGGGCTGCCTCTGTACTGCCAAGATGCATTTTAATCCTTCAGGCTTTAATAAATGTCTGTTTACAGGGATTCTATCACTACAGACTTATATTTTGTTGCTTCTGAATATCATGAACTGATGTGTGATCTTAACCTGATGGGTGGTCCAAGTGGAAGAAACGAAAATTACACTAAAAATGTTTTGCCACACTCCAGAACTGAGGCAACGTGGTATCGTATTTCCTACAATGGTGCCCTGCGTGCCCCAGTTCTGCCTCTAGAGGGGGGCAGAGAGCGCACCAAGTGCAACCAGCTTCCTGTGTCAATACTGTGCAAGGGACATGTACTTCCTGCAACGGAGCCTTACACTCCCCAGTTCTGCCTCTAGAGGGGGACAGACAGTACGCCAAGTGAAGCTAACTTCCTGAGTCAATAAAACGATGGAGAAGGAAATCACAAGGGAACAGGGGATAGGCAGAACACTTACTATAATAGGAGACACTGAGAAAGAGCAACGGTCTCTCCCTTACCTGGTGGTGGGCAGCCAGTGCATGTTTGCGCAATGCGGCCCTGTCGGGGAAGGCCTGCTTGCAAATCCCACAAACAAGCGTCGGCCCCTCTTTGGCTTGACTGCCCTCTTGCTTCTCCGATGGGCCTTCCCCGCCTGTTTCTTGTTCCTCCTCGTGTTCTTGCAGCATTCCCGCTCCTGCCTTTTCCCCCTCCGCCTTCTCTTCCCCTTCCTGCATGGGCCGCTGAGGGCTTCCGGGCCCTGATGGCAAGGCAGCATTGGTGCCACTGTCTTCCCCTCCTGCCTGCACCGCTTCTCCCCCTTCCTTGGTGAGGCCCGGAGCTTCCTGTTCCGGGCTGGAGGGCCCCTCGACCTTTTCCCCTCCACTTTCCAGGGAGTCTTCATCGGTGGGTACTTCTTCCTCCTCCTCCGACAGTTCCTCGTCTTGCGGAGGGGCCTGTTGCTGCGGTTGCTGCTGCTTCTCGCCTTCCCCCAAGGTGGCCCCTTCCGGAGTCGGGGTCTCAGGGAGGAGCGCCCCGTTGGGGATCTGCCCGCCCAGGTGCATGCGGACGTGCTGCTGGAGGCTAACAGCGTTGGTGAACTTCTTCTGGCAGATGGGGCAAGAGTTCTGGGCCCGGGCGGCCGAGCTAGTTTTGTGGCCCACAAAGTGAGCGCGCAGGTTCCCCCGGGTGGAGAAGGCACGCCCGCACACCTTGCACTTGAAAGGCCTCTCCCCTCCGTGCTGCCCGTAGTGGAGCTGCAGGGCTCGAGGGCAGCTCAGGACCCGCAAGCAGATCACACACTGGTTGGGCCCCGAAGAAGCGGGCAGGGAAGAGGAGGAGGAGGAGGAGGACCCGGCCATAGCTTGGGCAGCTGTGACGGGAGCAGAGCAAGAAGACGACGACGGAGACCCCTGGCGGTCAATCTTCTCCACCAGCTGCTGGAGCTTGGAAGTCTCCGAGGGGGACGCTTCTAGCACGTAGGGGAAAGGCCCCACCGCTGTGCCCGCCTTGAAGTGATTGGCTAGCAAGGCCCAGCTGGGCAGCGATCCCACCAGCTTCCCCAGCTGAAGCCGGGCACCCTCCGCCTCCCTTTCTGGCGGGGTGTTCTCGTCCCCCTTCCCTTTTGCCTCCACTGCCTTCATCAGAACCAGCTTGTTGAAGCTGGGCAAGGCCTGGGCTGCTGCCGACGGCGAAGCCCCAGACAGCAGGGTGAGGCTCTCAGTGGCACTCAGGGCCTTCCGTTCAGCGGTGGGCGGAGGGGTGGTTTCCTCTCCGGGCTCGGCCTTCTCGGGTGGCACCGACATGCCGTAAGGTAGCCCCGAGGTGGTGAGGACGTAGTCCAGGTGCTCGGGGACGGGATGGGGGTTCATCTGGACGTGGGGGTATTTCTCCCGGTGGCGGTGGAAGTGCACCTTGAGGTTGCCGCGGGTGGTGAAGCGGTTGCCGCAGATGTTGCACTTGTAAGGGCGCTCGCCTGTATGGGAGCGCAGGTGGATCTGCAGGGCGCTGTCGCTGCCAAAGACCTTGCCGCAGAAGCGGCATTTGTGGCGCCCTCCGGGCTTCTCCTCCAGCCTGCTTTCTAGCCCTACTCCTCCTCCTCCTCCTCCCCCCACTCCTCCCCCGTTCTTCTGCCGCAGGAGCCCCGGAGACGTCGCCTGCTCCAAACCCCGGGCGGCACCCAAACACTGGGCAGCCAGGATGCCCGTAGCTGTGGGAAAGGCCGGAGCCAGGAGCTGCTCGGCTTTGGGCACTCGGGCGCCTCCGGGGAAAGGGTGGTAGAGGTGGAAGAAAGCGGGCTTGGGGACCTCAGGGGAGCTGGACGCCTGGGTCCTCCCTGGCTCTGTTTTGATGGAGAAGACCGGCAAGGGGGGCTTGGGAGGGAGAGATGCTGCTGGGGCTGGCTCGGAGGAAGGGGTCGGGGAGCCCACCTGCCCCAGGGACCCTAGCAGCAGCACCTGGCGGCAGATCTGCTCAGTCATCTGCATTTGGTGCAGCTGGCGTTGCTGCAGGACCCTGAGCTCTTCCAAGATGAGGGGGATGTTGAGGTGCCCGGCGGGGACGGAGGCGGACGAGGGGGGCAGTGTTGGGGGAGGCGGGGGAGGGGGCCGGGGAAGGGCCGCTTCTTGGGTTGGGTCGGACAGCAGCGTCCCCGATTCGACGTCCATGCTCTGAGGGCTCTCGGGACGGACTTCCACCGAGGAAGAGGAGGACGAGGAGGAGAGGCTGGAGTGGTCCTGACCAGCGGCGGCTGTAGCTGCCGCCGCAGAGGAACAGGTGGGCTGCTCCGAACAGCAGGAATCCACGTGAGCGGACAACTCGGAGGGATCCTTGAAGTTGGTACGGCACGCGGGGCAGGATAATGGGGCTGTCTCGTCCCCAGTATCTCCTGCAGAGAAAGGGAGACAGAGAGAAAGGGGGTGCGGTTATTTTGGATCAGCAATCTATTTCATTCATCACATTTATATATCCCATACTTTCCTCCAAGATGGTGTCTGTAGTTCTCCTCTTCCCCATTTAATCCCTAGGTAGGTTAGGCTGAGAGTGAGTGACTCGCCCCAAGTCACCCAGTGAGCTTTATGGCCGAGTGGGGATTTGAACCCTGGTCTCCCAAGTCCAAGTCCGACACTCTAACCCAATGTTTCTCAGACTTGGGTCCCTAGTTGTTGTTGGACTCCAACTCTCATCATCCCAGCTAGCAGGGATGATGGGAGTTGTAGTCCCACAACAGCTGGAGACCCAAGCTTGAGATACTCTGCTACAACCACTACAGCACTCTGGGAACCAAGCCCACCTGATCTTTAACCGCGAAGATGCACAGGACAACTGCAGATGAGATAGAAGCTAGTGGCAACACTCAGATTTTAGTGAACGGAAACAGGATGCAGGAGGTCCCAGGTTCAATCTCTGACATCTACATGAAGGACGTGGCTACCAGTGGCTATTGGCCATGATAGCTCTGCTCTGCTTCCTTGGTGGGAGGCAGTTATGCTCCTGAATACCAGTGGCTGGAAGCCACCGGAGAGGAGAGTGTGCCTGTGCTCGGGTCCTGCTTGCTAGTTTTCCACAAACATCTGGTTGACCACTGTGAGAACAGGATACTGGACAGCACGCACCATTGGCCTGATCCAGAAGGTTCTTCTTATGGCTGGAAACAAGCATTCAAATTTCGCCAGGCACCAGGCACGTTTTGCACCTGGCTGTCGGCCACTTGTGACCAAGTGAAGATGCCCGCGCATCAGGATGGTGCCTTGACATCTCCACCATCTGGAGGTGCATGTCTGCGGATCCTTGGATCTGGCCCCAAAATGGCAACTAGGCATTCTGTTTTGGCAACTGTAACCCTGGTTTAAGGAGCCATTCAGTGCATAGCTTATATAACTAAGTATCTAACACTGGCTGGAAATGTCCCTTGCTTGAAACTTTGCCAGTCAGTTTGGATTTGATATCCCGCTTTATCACTACCCGAAGGAGTCTCAAAGTGGCTAACAATCTCCTTTCCCTTCCTCCCCCACAACAAACACTCTGTGAGGTGAGTGGGGCTGAGAGACTTCAAAGAAGCGTGACTAGCCCAAGGTCACCCAGCAGCTGCATGTGGAGGAGTGGAGACACGAACCCGGTTCCCCAGATTACAAGTCTACCGCTCTTAACCACTACACCACACTGGCTCTCACAATACTGAGTTAGGCAGACCAAAGGTATAAGGCAGCTGGCCCATTTAATTGTCACAACTAGGTACGTCCTCCAACTTGTGTTACAACCCTCTCTCTGCTCAGGACTTGCCAATATTTTGATGTAAACATATATTATATTAATTATATGTCTAGTTAATGCAGCATTTGTCAAGCTTGGATTCCCAGATGCTGTTGCACTACAAGTCCCAGAATCCCCAGGCAGCTTGGCCAATGGTGAAGGTTGACTGACAGTGGCTCTTTCGGATCTCTGGTCCTTCCATCGGAGGTTCTTTGAGCTGGAGATGTTGTACAGTGAGCCCAGGAGCTTCTCCATGCAAAAGCAGGTGCCTTGCTGTAGCCCCCTCCCCTAACACACTATCCCCCACCAGCAAGAACCTGATTTTGCAAATACTAACTTTAAAAAGAAGAAAGACAAAATTAAAGATAATGAGAAGAGCCCCAGTGGATCATGCCAGTGGCTCATCTAAGTTCAGCATCCTGTTCTCACAGCGGCCAACCAAACGCCTATAGAAAACCGGCAAGCAGGATTCGAACACAAGAGCTCTCTCCCCTCCTGCAGTTTCCAGTATGCTTCTGGTATTCAGAAGCATTAGCTCCTTCAACTGTGGAAAACAAACAAGTAGCAAATAACAAACAGACAGTCGAGGAAAATATAAGCGAACACAAAACAAAGAGCCGTGACAATAGACAGTGAAAAAATGTATAAATATACTATAGCAACAGTGAGAATAATGGCTACAAAATATAAAATGAAAACGCAATGGCCTGACACATATATTCAATTCCACGAGGAATTTTATTACTGAATATCAACTTTATACTTACCTGGAACATTTATGATTCCTAAGTGATTTATTGCACTACAGACTGGTATTGATTAGTAGTGTTTATGCACCACTGAATATACGTTTTCAGGCCATTGCGTTTGCATTTTATATTTTGTAGCCATTATTCTCACAGTTGCTATAGTATATTTATACATTTTTCACTGTCTATTGTCACGGCTCTTTGTTTTGTGTTTCCTTCAACTGTGGGGGCAGAGCACAGCCGTCAAGGCTAGTAAGCCACGGAAGGCCTTAACCTGCACGATTTTCCCCAACCCACTTCTAAAGCCATCTAAGTTGGTTGGTGGCCACCCACTGCTTCCTCTGGCAGTGAGTTCCATAATTTAAATATGCACTACGTGAAAACATATTTCCTTGCCACGCTCAGCTTCACAGGGCGCCCCCCCCCCGTCCTAAGAGGGAGAAAAACTTTTCTCTGTCTGTTTCCTCCGTATGTCGAAAGCAAGCAATGTTTCTACTTCTCATTGCCATCCTGTTAAACAAACAAACCTGCCAGCCCAGAAAACTTGGCAGGCATGCCGAAGACATAAAAATGGAAGGAAAACAGAAATACGGTGGCACCTCGGGTTAAGAACTTAATTCGTTACGGAGGTCCGTTCTTAACCTGAAACTGTTCTTAACCTGAAGCACCACTTTAGCTAATGGGGCCTCCCACTTCTGCCATGCAATTTCTGTTCTTATCCTGAGGTAAAGTTCTTAAACTGAAGCGTTATTTCTGGGTTAGCGGAGTCTGTAACCTGAAGCGTATGTAACCTGAGGTGCCACTGTATAGAAGAACCTCCTTCCTTGGAGGTTTTTAAGCAGAGGTTGGGTGGCCATCTGCCATGGATGCTTTAGCTGAGATTCCTGCATTGCAGGGGGTTGGACTAGATGACCCACAGGGGTCCCTCCCAACTCCAAAATCCTGCCATTCTACAAACAGATCTCATGCAATTTTAAGAATGGAAAAGAAAGATTGGGATCACCATGGCAAACATTTTTTTTTAATTACCTGAAAGCCCAACCCACATCCAAATAATTTGCAATCCCCCTTATCCAGCAACCCATCTTTGCAACATAGCTGTCAACTTTCCCCTTTTCTTGCGAGGAATCCTATTCGGAATAAGGGAATTTCCCTTTTAAAAAGGGGAAAGTTGACAGCTATGCTTTGCAAGGTTTTGCCCATTCATGCATCGTTCTCTCTAGAAAGAAAGCGAGGGAGGGAGGGAGGAGGAGGGCAAAAAAAGAAGGAAGCACACCTGAAAATCATCCACCGTATTCCTATAGAATAGCTAACAGGGGGATCTGACTTCTGGATGGAGACAATGGGGACGGAAAGGCACAAACAGGGCATGGCAAATCAAACAGGAGCCTGGCTGGCTCTTTGGGTGGGTGGCGGGGAAGGGCCAGGATAAACTACTAGGATGGATGGATGCGTAAACGGGTTGATGGCATGCAGGAGCGCGAGGGGAGGGATGGGCGCCTCGAGGGAGATCTCTGGGCCCGGCTGCTTCCCCTCCAGCCCTTGCTAGGAGGCCACGGCCGCCAGGTCGCCCCCTCTCCCCTTCCCCAGCCGGCTGCACCGGCCACAGGGGCGAGGAGCCCACCTGCGGCCTCGCCCATCCTGCAGTCGCCACCGGCGCCAGCGGCTCCGTCGCCCGACGCCGCCACCTCCTCCGGCTGCTGCTGCTGCTCTCCGTGCGCTCGGGAGACGCTCATCTCGGCCCGCCCGGCCGCCTCCGATCCCGGAGGATGGAGGAAGAGGAGGAGGCAAGCGGCGGCCAGACGAGCGGTGGGCTGCCGAGAGCGGCTCCCACCCGGCCGCAGCAGGGACCTCTGGTGTCGGGAGGGCGGCTGCCGCCGAAGGAAGGAGAGGGCGCTGCGCCCCCGTGCGCCCTGGCTCCGGAGCGCACCTGGAGACGGAGGGATGGAGAGCCAGGAAGGAGGAGGGAGGCAAGCGGGCCAAGCCAGGACGAAGGAGGAGCCCTGCTTTTAGGAGCTCCCCCCCCCAAAAAAACCCGGACCTTTTGCAAACCGACACATTTCAATTTTTTATGTTGCATTTATATTAGCCCACCTTTAGTCCAAGGAGCTAGGAAGTGTACATTTAATTTTTTTTAAAAAAAATATTGCATTTACCGGTATATGGGGGGGCATGGAGGGGAGGCTGCCCTCCAAATCAATAATAATCAATAAAAATACCTAGCAAACTGAGGTTCTGCCCCTCCAACAAAAGGCCTGCCCCCCCCAAAAAAAATTCCTGGCTACACCCATGTTTATATCCCAAATTTCCACACCCCAAGAAGCTCACGGTGCCTGGTTCTTCCCCTCCACATTTAATATTAGAATCGTAGAGTTGGAGGGGACCCTGAGGATCATCTAGTCCAACCCCCTGTAATGCAGGAATATGCAGCTGCCCCATATGGGAATCCCCACACCAAAATATATATGTTGCATTTATATTATTCCACCGTTCCTCCAAGGAGCTCAAGGCACTGTACTTTTAATCTATGCTCTTAATTATATGTCTTGCATTTATATCCCAACCTTTCCCCCCAAGGAGCTCAAGTTTTGAACTCTGGTCTCCTAGGTGGAGCTCTCTACCCATAGCATCATACTAACTTTCCCTGAAAGGTGGGTTAGAAATCTGTAACAATCTTAATGGCAATCTATTTTTAAGGAGAGGGGCTCCCCCCTCATTCCAAACAGGGTTGCCCGTCTACAAGTTATCATCTTCTGCACCGGTGCACATCTAGATATGTGCCTTTCAAACTGTGGGAACAAACACAAGATGCTGCCTTATCCCAAGTCAGACTGTTGGTCCATCTAACTCAACATGGTTTTAGCCAGGATTTTAGACAGAGTTTCTCTCCCAGCTCTGTTGCTAGGGATTGACCTGTTCTGCCACAGTGCTACAGCCCTTAATATAAAATCACAGAATAAACAAAAACAAAACCAACCCAATAAACCCCATATTGTATATAATATTTTTAAAAAATATATTATATTATTGCATTTCTGTTCCCACTTTCCTGCAAGGAGTTCAAGGCAGAGTATCTGATTCTCCTGCTCCTCATTTTATCCACACAGTAACCCTGTGAGGTAAGCTAGGCTGAGGGAAAACTGACTGACCCAAAGTCGCCTAGTGAGCTTCGTGGCTGAGGGGAAGATTTGAACTCTGGCCTTCCGGGTCCTAATCTGGCACTCTGACCACTAGACCACACAGGCTTACGCACTTCAGAACATGGTGTTACTATTGGTTCACGCATCCCACCCTTCAGGGCTTTTTTTCAGCAGGAACTCACTGGAACTCAGTTCCAGCACCTCTCAGGTGGGTGCCATTGCCATTATAAGAGAAAAACAGCACTGCCACCCTTGCTCTTGCGAGAGCTTAGGACACCTTACACCAAGAAAAAGGGGAAAAAACCAATACTGAAAACGCAAGTAAAATCCCATTGCGTTATTATTATTATTATTATTATTATTATTATTATTATTATTATTGAATTTATAAACTGTCCTATACCCAGAGGTCTCAGGGCAGTTCAAAGAAAAGATCAACATAAAAACCACAGAATATATAATCAAAATAAAAACAACAACCCAATAACATCCCTCCCCCAAAAGAGCCACATTTTAAAAGGGCACATCAACCAAAGGCCAGGTTAAAAAGGAACATTTTTGTCTGGCGCCTAAAGGTGTATAATGAAGGCGCCAGGCAAACTTCCCTGGGGAGAGCATTCCACAGACGGGGAGCCACTGCAGAGAAGGCCCCGTTCCCGTGTTGCCACCCTCCGGACCTCTCGAGGACGTGACACACGAATGAGGGCCTCAGAATAAGCAAATCCACCAAAACCACCAACGACAATGTGTAAAGACAACCAGTTACAATGCATCCTAAAGGCCTGTAGAAACAGGTACCATTTTCATCCGTCTCCTAAATGTAAACAGGTGGATAAACAGATCTCTAAATGGAGGGAGCTTCATATTTGAGATGCCACCATGGAGAAGGCCCTGCTTCGTGCAGTAACCTCATTGACTGAACTTAGTGAAGTTCCCACGAGCTGGGCCCCTCCTGCAGATCTTAGCAAATAGGAATCTGCATTAAATTGCATCAGACCATTAGTCCATTTAACTTAGTGTTGTCTTCACTGATTGGCAGCAGCTCATCAGGGTTCCAGGCAGGGAACGTTTTGGAGGTGGCAAGGATTGAACCTGGGACCTTCTGCGTGTAAAACAGATGAGTTACTGGGTTGGCCGGTGCCAGGGAAGGCATTCTTCAGATATGTGGGGAGTGTTGGACTTTCCATCTAGCGTACTGTATACAGTCAAACCTCGGCTCCCAAATGCCTCCCTTATCGTACGTTTTGGCTCCCGAACGCCAAAAACCCGGAAGTAACCACTCCAGTTTTCGAACGATTTTCGGAAGCCAAACGGCTTCCGGACAGTATTTTTCTTTTTTCTCCATTGACTTTGCTGACCGCCCTTTGATCCTCAGTTGTCGAACGTTTCAGAAGTCGAACGGTCTTCCGGAACAGATTACATTCGACAACCGAGGTTTGACTGTACCACCAGAAGCAAAGGACTCTTCCTTTTGAGAGATGCACCAGCAGGTTCTAAGGTTTCTTTCAACGTGTTTTTATCACGTTTAGGAATAAGAAGTCATGCAGCTACACGTTTGTGGGGTCTTTGCAACAGACTTGCTCTCTCAAGTGAATTGAAATCTATATAATTTGCAATCAGAGCATAGGAACTCTGCAAGTTTGGTACCTGGATAGTTAGTACATTGGGTTCAACCTATATGTGTGGTTGTGCTTTTGCAGCTTAATGTATGCTTCCCAAGCGGTTGGTTGCTGGAATCCAGAAAGATAGAATATGAAAGCAAGTCTTAAAAACTGACGTGTCAAACCAAGTTGGAAACGGAACTGATAGAACCAAAGGTAAAAAAATCTGTCCAGAATGTATAATTTGCTGCTAGTGTGGCACACGAAAGATGAGATGGTTAAATCTGTAATGATCAATTGGGCAAAGGATATAGGGCACAACGTAATGCTAGAGGATTGGGAAAGACTATGGAAAATAGGTATAAAATTTTCAGCGTGTAATAGCCTAAGAGAAAACGTTATGACAATGATGTATAGGTGGTATTTAACTCCAGTTAAGTTGGCTAAAATGTATCATGGACAATGTAACAAATGCTGGAAATATAAACAAATAAAAGGGACATTTTTTCACATGTGGTGGACGTGCCAGAAAGTTGAAGGCTTCTGGGAAAAGATATATAATGAGTTGAAAAAGATGTTGAAAAATACATTCAGTAAAAAAAAAACCAGAAGCCTTCTATTGGGTATTGTAAATCATGAAAATCCCAAGAGAGGATAGAACAGTTTTTATGTATGCCACAACAGCAGCAAGAATTTTATTAGCAAAAAACTGGAAGACAGAGGAGATACCAATGATTGAAGAATGGCAGATGAAAGTAATGGGCTATATGGAGCTTGCTGAACTGACCGGGAAACTCCGAGACCAGAGGGACGACGCGGTGGAGAAAGACTGGAACAAATTTAAAGTTTATTTAAAGAAATATGCTAAAATTAGTATTTAAAACAAGCAGGAAAAAACAGATAGGCAGCAGATATAGAAGTTAGATAACGTGTAGTTATAGATGAAGTAATGTTAAGGCTATTAAAAAAGAGAAGTTGATTTGTTTATTAATATGAGAACATAAAAGGTAAATAAATTACTAAAGATGATTCACAAGGAAAGCAGACGGAGAGGGTGTGAGGAAGTCAATCTACAATGCTATAAAAGAGGGTTAGATAGATTTAAATAAGT